>NW_019524936.1:21309-43016 GCF_002814215.2 Seriola lalandi dorsalis
CATTTTTATGCTTTACTATACTAGGATGTTTTTATGACATTTTTTTATGCCTTACAATATTATGATGTTTTTGATGCCTTACTGTACTATGAGATTTTTATGCCTTACTATATTATGACATTTTAATGCCTTACTATACTACGACATTTTAATACCTTACTATAGTATGATGTTTTTATGCCTTACTATACTATGACGTTTTTATAACATTTTTTTATGCCTTACTATACTATGCTGTTCTTATGATGGTTTTATGCCTTACTATACTATGACATTTTTATGATGTTTTTATGCCTTACTATACTAAGACATTTTTATGATTTTTTTATGCCTTACAATATGATGACATTTTTATGATGTTTTTTATGCCTTACTATACTATGATGCCTTACTGTACTATGATGTTTTTATGCCTTACTATATACGATGACATTTTTATGACATTTTTTATGCCTTACTATACTATGACATTTTTATGATGTTTTTATGCCTTACTATACTATGATGTTTTTATGATGTTTTTATGCCTTACTATACTATGACATTTTCATGATTTTTTTATGCCTTACAATACTATGACGTTTTTATGCCATACTATACTATGACATTTTTATGACGTTCTTTATTCCTTACTATAGTATGATGTTTTTATGCCTTACTATACTATGACATTTTTATGATTTTTTTATGCCTTACAATACGCTGTATACGTTTTTGATGCCTTACAATACTATGATGTTTTTGATGCCTTACTGTACTATGAGGTTTTTATGCCTTACTATACTATGACGTTTAATGATGTTTTTGATCCCTTATTATAGTATGACATTTTAATGCCTTACTATACTATGACGTTTTTATGCCTTACTATACTGACAGCCTTACTGTACTATGAGGTTTTTATGCCTCACTATACTATGAAGTTTTAATGCCTTACTATACTATGACATTTTAATTATTTTTTTATGCCTTACTATAGTATGAAGTTTTTATGCCTTACTGTACTATGAGGTTTTATATGCCATACTATATTATTACGTTTTTATGATGTTTTTATGCCCTACTATACTATGATGTTTTTATGATATTTTTATGCCTTTCTATACTATGACATTTTTATTTATAAAACATCATACTATAGGTATGATGTTTTTATGCCTTACTGTACTATGAGGTTTTTATGCCTCACTATACTATGAAGTTTTAATGCCTTACTATACTATGACATTTTAATTATTTTTTTATGACTTACTATAGTATGAAGTTTTTATGCCTTACTATACTATGACATTTTTATGACGTTCTTTATTCCTTACTATAGTATGATGTTTTTATGCCTTTCTATACTATGACGTTTTTATGACATTTTTTTATGCCTTACAATATTATGATGTATTTGATGCCTTACTGTACTATGAGGTTTTTATGCCATACTATATTATTACGTTTTTATGATGTTTTTATGCCTTACTATACTATGATGTTTTTATGATATTTTTATGCCTTTCTATACTATGACATTTTTATTACATTCTTTATGCCTTACTATAGTATGAACTTTTTATGTCTTACTATACTATGACCTTTTTATGATGTTTTTATGCCTTACTATACTTTGATCTTTTTATGATGTTTTTATGCCTTACTATAGTATGAATTTTTTATGCCTTACTATACTATGACATTTAAATGACGTTCTTCATGCCTTACTATACTATGAAGTGTTTATCCCTTACTATACTATGACATTTTTTATGCCTTACAATACTATGATGTTTTTGATGCCTCACTGTACTATGAGGTATTCATGCCTTACTATACTATGCTGTTTTCATGCCTTACCATACTATGATGTTTTTATGCCTTACTATACTATTAAATTTTTATTACCTCTTTTATGCCTTACTATGATGTTTTTATGCCTTACTATACTATTAAATTTTTATTACCTTTTTTATGCCTTACTATACTATGACATTTTTATGCCGGGGGGTGGGGGGTAAAAAGGTGAAAAGTAGAATACCTGCAGTGGTTGTTATATTCCAGTCCAGTGAAGTCTGAGTACATGTTGAAAGGATCCTCCCCATGTAACATGATGAAATTGGAATGCCAGTCCAGACACTCCACCCCTTGTTCTGTTGTACTGACATCACCCCTGTATGTCTCTCCATTTTCTACATAACAGTCACTAGTAGCTATAGAAAAAGATTGTTAAAATGTGATTCTTCTATTATCTTAAATGTAACTACAAACAGAACCTTTAAAGGAATGGGGTTATATCAGTGGGACTTATGGCTGACTGTGTCCTTTATAAAGTCTTTACCAGTTTTACAGAATATCCCGGTATATCCATCAGGACAAACACAGCGGAAACGACGGTTCCCTTTAACGCAAGAACCTCCATTCTGGCAAGGATTGGGTTCACAGGGAGAAGCTGGCACTGATGCAGACAAGACAAACAATTGATTAGTATATGTAATTGTAGGGGTGTAGCAAGGAAGTCTGGACAGTTGCACAGTTGTTTGACACTGATGACTTCAAGTGGTGGGATCCAGCGTTTGAGGTTAAATTACTGTTTATAGATGTGGTTATTGGTTATTTTCCTGTTTTATATCGGTTGTATATAATGGGTGAATACATTATTGTGCAGAGTCTAGTCTAAGAGATTTTTGAGATTACTCACATGACTTGCAGTCTGGGCCTTGGAATGGAGGTTTGCACTTGCACTCGTAATATGGGGATTTATTTAGGTTGATGACACAGTCACCTTGACCACATTTGACATTTTCACAAATGTTTCTGACTGAAGAGCAAAACAAGTCATCAGTTAACCATAAGCACCATATGTGTTAGTCTTGCACATAAACATTTTATATCCAATTACATGTTTTGTAACCAATTAAACCAGACCTATACATAAAAAAAGAAAAAATAACAAAATTAACTTATCATGAATCCCTACCTACCTTTTTGACACCTCTTGCCTCTGTAAGGTGGAGGACATGAGCATTCAAATTCTGTATCTGATTTAGTTGAGCATGAGCCACCATTGTAGCAAGGGTTTGGGTCACAAACATCTGGAAAAGGCAAAAAAGTGTGAAAGTGAAACTCTGGATGGATCTAAACAACAAGATGGAAACACTATTACACACAGTCTTCCAGGGCCACTTACTGGATAGCTCCAGGAGGTCAAACAACCAGTCATTTTCATCAACAACAATGTCCGGGGCACCTGTGGTGTAGTCTGCATAATCTATGTCTGCCATATGCAAATAGTTGTTTAAACACAGGAGTTTATACAAGCATGTAGTGCATGATAATACAGTACAGGATGAAACGAACCACATGATATAGGTAACATAGATATGGCAAAAAAGAGAAATACAACTTTTAAGCATTGAAACCATTCATTTCTTATTTTAAAAAAGAGGTAAACAAAATATTACACGTCCCAAGATTTTAAGAAGGTTTTTTTGGAAATATAAATCAATAGTAATAGATCAAGTATTGAAAAGATTCTTACACATGTAGTCCAGCTGAAATGACAAAATCACAGCACAGAACAAATCAGTAAGCATTCGTTAAATAATCTGTATGATTCAAAAAATCCCCCTGATTGATTTATTCATAAAGACATGAAGAAACTTACAGTCGGGTCATGTCCATGAACAATAAGTACACTCAGGCTTATGAGCAGGGCCCCTGCAGCCAACATGGTGCTGAATGTAACTCTCTCAATTTGCAAGACCGAAGATCCTGGGTTTGACTTTAATATCCCGAACCTCCTCAATATCCTGCTCAGCCCTCATACTTGTCAATCTTTAGCTAGCTGCATTGATTCTGTGGGAGTCTGTGTGTTTTAGGCGATTGCGCGCTCATTCTGGCCCATGGTTTCATGTATTTAACCTTGTCTTACTTACCTTTATACAATGCCTGCCAATTCAGACTTTAAACTCTTTATGAGCAAACTTTCACTCAGCAGTATTGTTTGCATTTGTAGAATGAATATTAACAGGGCATATCTATGATCAGAGGAATTATATTAACAAAACTTTCTTGAGAACATTGAACATTATAGAACTTTTACACCTTACTTAAACCTTACCGTAGCAACAAGAGAAAAAAAAAAGAGAGAACTCAAAAGCAGGCATAAACAACCACAAGTACTAGAATCCCCACAAATGTGTTTATTAAGGGAAAAATCATTAATCAAATCTCACTCCACCAGAGTGCGAGATTTAAGTTGAGTTTGTTGTGACTGTAAGAGGTATTATTGTAGCTGCCAGGCCTTTACTTAACTGAAAGAGCTCACATAGACCAGCGTGTAAATAGAATGGATTAAACTCAACACACATGACAGAGACTTTGCTTTTTTAAAAATATGATCAATAACAGGGTCAATAACATTCAAAGCAAACTCAACAAATGTGGGCACAACATCTTAAAAACCAATTATTACAATCATCATTGTAATTTACACACCTCGTGTGTGCCTTTTAATATGAACTCATAAGATTCACAAAGATGAACAAATTATTGATAAATGTGTCGGATTAAGTGACTCACTCGGAAATCCTGAAGTTCCTTTTATATGACTCTTTATTCGGATTTGTTGCAAGCAAGCTTACAAAAACTGAGAGAACAATAGCAGTGGAACAGTAACGTAAATACACCACAGTGAGGTATTCATGACTTACAACAATGATACATATATGAGGTAATGTGCCCCAAGTTTGGCATCGTCATCCTGGTGATGGAGTGAGAGCTCTAAGTCATTTTTATGGAGGTAGAGGATTGTTTTTGTTTTGTTTTTGTTTTTTACAACAGGATATTGGAAGCTTGTCTGTAATTCTTAGGTGCGAAATTGTGTGAGTAAATGATAAGCGATCCAGTCATCAAATCTGCGGACGTTGGTGTAGACGCCAGGCTTGTACTTCTTCCCGCAGCCGTCGCCCCAACTCACCACACCAACAACATAGTGCGTCCCATTACGCTCACACACCAGAGGGCCACCAGAGTCACCCTGCGGGGGGAGGGGGGACAGAGAGGAGGCTTAACAATGATCACATCTCTCCCACATAGAAAAAAAAGCAAACATGTCATGCATATGCACACACCTGGCAGGAGTCAACGCCTCCTTTCATGTTCCCCGCACAGAACATGCTGTCGTCCAGAGTGTCTCCATACACATGGGGCTCTTTACATTTCTCCTGAGAGATCAGGAGAACACGAGCATCCAGCAGCTGGTTGGTACCGTACTTCTCTGAAAAAGAAAGATTAACTGTGAAGTTCAAATGCATTTATTTAGTCAGGTCCTAAGCTAGAGAACTAAAGAAACAACTGTCATTTTTCATAAATTTTCTTTTGTGTGAGTTGTGTAATTGCAGGGTTCAGAAACATGCTGACGTGCTGCAAATGTTTCCCATATGCTACATTTTAAAAGTCATTTTGGTATGATACCTTCGCTGTGGTTACCTTTGTCATGTGAACAGTGTTGGCAAATACTTAAAAGTGTATATACATTGTTGGCACTTACACTTTACACTTACAAGGTAAGTGGTTTGAAAAAGAAAATTAACTGTACACCATAATAAATGCACAGAAATACACATTGGACATTGCTGACACAATCATATTATTCACTTTAGTAATCACAACAAAATCTGATACAATATCATGTCAATATTTAAACGGCTCTCTGGGGCAGACTAATATGTATTTTTCAAACTCTCATGGCTGTTGACTATCTAATTAACTAATATTTTTTGCAGTGATTTGTTTTCTGACATTTAGAAAAGGAGAACATAACAGTACTTGAAATGACAGACTTTGAAATGAATAAGTAAAAATGACATTACCCTGTTTTCCGATGTAAATGCGTGATATAGGCCTAGGTGAATTGGCTGAATATCCATGAGCTGCCAAGGTTCAAAACATTGTCCGTTTTATCGGTTTAATCTTGTTTAATCTTTTCATTTGATGTTCTTAAAACTACTTAATCTATAGTTTTGGCTAAATACTAACTACCAGTCTGCAAACACTGACCCCATCAACTGAGACTGATGATGTACAGTCTGTAGCTGATAGTACACATTGAAATGACACTTACGTGTTTCAGTCACACCCCATCCTGAGATCACGCACTCCGTGCCGCTGCTGAAGGTCTGCCTCGGTAGGCAGGCTGTCTTCACAAAGCGGGTTTCTTTGGCACAGTACGGTTTGTCTGTGACTTTCAGCTGAAGCATGGCTGCACAGGAGAGGCACACAGCAAAGAACGGATCATCAGTAACATCTCTTGCATTAAATTTACCAAGCTGCAGAATCAGTCGATCATAATTACACACAACAGCACCTCACCAATATCATTATGAAGGGCAAAGGGCGTCTGCTTGTACTCCTCATGCACAACGGCCTTCTCCACAGCAATGACCTGATCGTATGCTTCATCCTTCTCTATGTCCACTCCCCCCAGCACCACCTGCATTTCCACTCCATTTTTACTGGACAAATAAACCGTCCCCAAGGAATATTCAATCAAGAGTGTGTCCGCGTACAAATCTACATCAAACAATGATGAAACAGCTTGTATAAGTCAAAACAACAGGGATACTGGAGCTTACATGCAGTGTGCAGCAGTGAGAACCCAGCAGGACTCCAGGAGGATGCCACCACAGATGTGGCTGAAGGGCCCGGAGGAGCCTTTGGGTCTGGTCTGCAGGGAAACCTGCCAAGGATGAGCCCCAGGAAGAGACTTCTTCCCTCCGAAGATCCTGGCCGAGCGGCCGGGCTGCGGCCTCCCACACTCGGAGAACTGCTCAGCAATGGTGACCTCCGGCTTGATTGGCACTGGATCTGTTACACTTATGGTTGGCGCTGGGAGGGAAACGTAAAAAGATCAAATGAGAGGAAGGATCTGTGTGTTGTGTGTGTGTGTGTGTGAGTGTGTGTGTGTGTGTGTGTGTGTGTGTGTGTACGTTTGCTTACTTGCAGAACATTTCCTGACTTTACAATAGTTCCACTTCAGTTTGCCATTTTTGTTAATGAAGCACCAGGGCTGATCATCTCCATCAGGGTTCCTTGAATGCAGAAAGATTTCAGTACAAGGATTAAAAAGCTCAATACCAAATTTATTCCATCTTTTTTAAAGTCACAAGATACAGCAAAAAAACACAAAAAAACAATATGCATTTCAACAGCCTAATTCTTAATCTTTAATGATCTCATTTTAACTGAGAGCTGTACATTTTTATGTAATTGCATCAACAAACACAAGTTTTGCACAGTGCATACCTCACATGTACAAATGGACACACACAAGATTATATCAATAGCCGACATATGCAGTATTTACTCAAGATGACTCCTCACCTGCAGTAATTGTGCGGTCCTATTCCATCATAGCCTGCATACTCGTTGAAGGGATCTCCTCCGTTCTGCAGGATGAAATAGGAATTCCAGTCCAGACACTCCTCCCCTTCAACTGTCACACTCACCATGCCGCGGTAAAACTCACCGCCCTCTTGGTAACAGTCGTTTGGTCCTAGAATCACAGTGGGCCACTGACTTTTAATTGCTCTGCAGCTGGGTAATATCTGGGCTCATAGAAGGTGGAAAAGCTACGCTGGTTTTAAAGTGTGGTATTTCTATTTAGGACAGGGATATAATTGTATTCACCAACTTCGCAGAATTTCCCACTGTGTCCTTCAGGGCAGGAACACTGGAACGCGGAGCGTTTGGGGCCCTTTAGGCAAGAGCCTCCATTCTGACAGGGATTGGGCCTGCAGGGAGAAGCTGTGGACACAGGTAAAAGAATAAGTGTCTCCCTCTGACTGCAAAGAACTTTATTGCAAACAAAATGTTGTCGTGTTAATTATTCACTAAAATGATCCCATGATAAAGCAGACCTTTCTTGCAGTTGGGTGGTTTGTATGGAGGCTTGCACTTGCACTCGTGGAATGGAGGAGTAGATGTGACACCACAACTTCCGTGGCCACATTTCACATTCTTACAAACATCTTTCACTGAAAAAAAAAAAACACATGGTACATTCATTTGATTTAGTTCATATTAACTTTAACCTGATCCATACAGGAATAAGTATAATTAAAAGCTGAATTTAGAACAAATTCTTTTTATTATAACATAATATGTGAGGATTTTTTTCCACTAGGGGTCACCAAAGTTGGGATTTTTTTGATACTACACACAGTGCTGCAGCTCCACTGTTGTAATATTGTAGTATACAGGCAGAATTATGCTTCTATTTCTCACAAATTGTCAGAATTTTTTTGGTCAGCCTTAAATTAGGAAATGTTAAAAAATCTCAGGTTATTGAATTGAAAACTAAAGCACTCTAAACCTTTACTTGAGTAAAAATACCAACACAACAATGTAAAAATATTCCACTACAAGCTAAAGTCCTTATTCTGTAATTACATGTAAGTAAAAGAACATAAGCATTTTACTGTTGTCACTGATCAATGTGTAGGTAGTTTTAACCACCCGTTTTAAGTAGTTTAGTCCCATGGTTCCCAACATAGGGGTTGGGCCCCATTAATGGGTCACTGCATAAATCTCGGAGTTTGTGAGATGATTAATAAGGTCAGAAAGACAAAAATAAAAGTTCTGCTACACAAACTTGTATTAAAGTTTTGGATATCTAAAAAAAAGTTATTGGAACTGCTAACATTTCATAGACAAATGGAACCTGTGAAAAAGGGCTGATTGCTTTTTGTATAGAGTTTTACACTGTACACTGTAAGTTTATCATATGTTTGTCGATGTGAAGTTTTAATTTGTAGAGTACCTCAAAATTGTACTTAAATATATTTCAGTAAATGCACAACCCTTAGTTACTTTCTGCCACTCATGTCAGTGAAGAATAGCAACGCACAATAATTACAAAGACATATTTGTCTCAGATATTTTAACCAGATCCCTCTCTTGAGTCACATGGATGAGCACAGGTAGACAGTCCTACCTGTCTGACACTTCTTCCCTGAGTAAGGCTCAGGGCACACGCATACAAAGCCCCCATGAGTAGCGGTGTCACAGCTACCTCCGTTCAAACATGGGTTTGGATCACACTCGTCTAAATGGAGATAGAATTATGTGAAATGCTTGTTAACATGGATTCATCATGTAAAGTTTTACCTGTCAACACAAAGACTAAAGAAAAAGAAAAAATGTAGTCAGGAGTCAAAGTGCGATAGATTGTATCTGCATCAGGTAGATGACTTGATTAATACATTTTGAGTTAAACTGCATTCAGTGTATACAGGTAATCAAACTCTCACTGTTCCTATTTGAGTGCTTACTTGTGAAATCCATTAGATCGTACAACCAGTCATCTGCAGTCAAATCAGCATCTTCTGCTGGGCTTTCAGTACCATAATCATAATAGTATTCATAAGCTGTGAGGAAAAAGAGCCATTAAGAAGTTCAGTAAAGTGAAATTTTGGTTAACTGCAAACTAAGCAAAGCTGAAAGCGTCTTTACCATCAGTGTCTTCTAGTTCTGTGATTACCTGTAACAAAATCAAAATGTGTCTCTTATTTATCAACCTGACTCAGTTTTGCTCTGAAGCATTATATCCCTTCCAAAATATTAATAAATGCTCAGATTCCACGTTTCAGACAGACTGCATGTATGCATACTTACAAATAGGTCCTGTCCAAACGCAGTGAGTGCACACAGTTGTGTGAGCAAAGCTATTAAGCAGACCATGTTGGCCATGATGGGGCCAGAATAAGACTATGCTTTGCTTTTTGCTCAGGCAGTCTTAAATAATCCCCCTCAAACATGAGGACCCCAAACCACTCCACCCACCTGTTAATCATCAGTACCCTGCATTGATTTTACATGTCATTCACTTTGCATTTTTCTTTGTCCTGTGACCTTTCTTTCTGTTTAGGTCATCGGGAAAAAAAGCAGTTAGCAAGTAGCTCTCATTTACCATAAAGAAATATGCTAGACTAAACTGTTTGTACGATTTAAAAATTGACTCGAGTAAAGTTCTCCTTAAAATCTTTAAAGTCTGTTTGTAGTCATCAGTTTTGTACTGAGTGACCTGAGGTTTCTCAATGCACAGGAGATTTGCTTTGCTAAAGCGAGCAGCTGATATTCTGTCAGATGATTTGCAATTTGCAATCTTTATGTATTTCTTTGTTTTGCAATATGCAAACACCATTGTTCTGTATTCAACTGTAGATATTCTTCTTCATGGCTGCAGTAAAATGTTAAAATAATAAACTGTGAAAGTAATTGATACTATACTTAAAGAACCATACTGATGTTTTAGCATACAGTAGCTTTATTTGTTTAACTTCTTACAGATTATATCATACTTTTTTTGAATTGCTTAAATGTTTTAAAATATATATCTTATATTTTTCAGATGGAACATGCAGTTTAGAAATCTGCTTAAACTATACAGTATATCACAGAAGAACATGTTATGCATGTTTATTTTTGTCAAATTTTCAACAATCATTGTTGAACAGTTGAAAGAGTAGATTTATTTTTGAAAATGTCTATGTGGTGAGTTCATGTGCTGTTGAGAAGTTCTGAAATGTAATGATGGCTGATTACATCATTTTGTGGTCTGTCATTAATGATATTATACAATATTAAACAGTATATGACACTATGACAGTGTGCCAACACTCATCTTTGATATTACAGATAAAAAGTGAACAAAAACCCATTTCAGACTGTCAATATTTGTCAGCTGAGCTGTCTTTTATTCAAACAGTGATCACTTTACAGTGGGTGCAATAGCATTTTTTAACTGTACAGCACTATATATATATATATATATATATATATATATATATATAATGTACATGGGGAGCATGTGG
The DNA here is from genome assembly GCF_002814215.2 of Seriola lalandi dorsalis. Lineage (NCBI taxonomy): Eukaryota > Metazoa > Chordata > Actinopteri > Carangiformes > Carangidae > Seriola > Seriola lalandi. The sequence goes on from NW_019524936.1 coordinate 32,169, forward strand.
AGAAATCATAGTTAAGATCAGACCACAGTCTCTCTCTCCCTGTTCGTTAACCTCCTCTTACAGGTAAAATGGGTCATCACCTATTTACACAGTGTCAACCCAGTAAAAAAATGTATTCAAAAAGTTCAAGGGGAGTATTTGTAAACCGTATTACATATGCCATTCAACTTTGTCCTTGGTCTTCATTCAAACAGTCAATGTTAATTTCATACAACACTCCACATTCTTGTTGATGGCTCCACAGACACTTCAAACTTGCAACCAATGGATGACCATCATAAGTGCCTCAAACCTTGATTGTTGAACGGTATGGTGTAAATGTATCTAATATTCATGCGTCATTCTAGTGATGTCATGAACCACATGAAGAAAAGAGTAATTAACACAGTGTTCAGGTGTTCAGTCTCTGTGCATATCACTTGATGTTACAGGAAGCAATCTGAACCCAAAACCGTGCCAACCTTAAAGGCCGCTCTCTTAAACATACAATTCATTGTCTTCAGCTCCAGAGTATATGGCAAAAGTCTGGTGCAATTCACAGGTTTTCCACTGGAAACAAATGGGAGTGGGGTCCAGTTTCCGGAAAGTAAAAAAAAAAACTTTAAAAAAAGTCTATAAATATAGGCATATAATGCTAACTTTCAGGAGCAGAGTCAGCAGCAAGTCAGTCCTTCTCACTAATCAAACTGCATGACAACAGATCAAAAATACGCCACCACGCAAACATGCTTGTTTGTCTTTTTGTTCTTCCCGCTCGCAGAGTGAGTCTTCTTAAGGTCGAAGTGCAGTCTCAGGTGTCATCCGCGTGATATCAGCTGTTCATGTATATTCTGATTTGCGAATGTAGTTGGAAGGCACATAGCCTCGTCGGCCTCCCGCCTCGCCCAGCCACCACTCGCTGTTGCCATTCATGTCCTGGAACTCCAGTATCCGCAGCCGCTGATTGGCTGAGATGCTCAGTTCGTTGGCGCAGCGGGCGTTGAAGGAGTAGAGGGCGTAGTAAATCTGAAAAAATAAAAATAAACACAATGTGATCTTTAATTTGTGTTTTAAAATAGTATTAATCATTTTTTTCTGCTTGGTGGCAGCAACACTGACATATAATCAAGGTTGTAAGTGTTAGCAATAAGCGGTTATTTTAAACATCACCAGACATAGTGTAACATTAGTATTCATTTGGAACCCCGTTTCTGGCCACCTAACAAATTTATGTCCAACATTTATTTTCATTGTAGCTCTGTTCTTGATCTCCAGCAGCTCCTGGGGGAGGTGCCTGGCTCTACAGCTGCTAAATGCTCCTCTGTGGTCACAAGCTGGTTGCTAACTTGGTCCGACTGCCTTTTGATGTAGTTTCTTTCAGCTTCTTACCATCACCAAAACAAAACCTTTCCTCTCACTCAGTGACTTACAAAAAAGTTATCCATGTTCTCATATTCTATTCTGGCTTCACTAGTGTAACTCCCTGTATACTGGACCCCTATGCTGACCTCTCTCCATTGACTGCCAGTTCATTTTAGCATTGATTTTAAAGGTCTTACTGTTTATGTTAAAATCCATGAATGGATTAGCCCCTCCCTACATCACTGACCTATTAAAGGCCCCTCAGATTGTCAGATGCGTACCTCCTGACCGACCCTTGTGCCGACTTTAAACGCACTGGAGGTGACTGAACTTCCGCATGTCGATCAGATCTGCCCCACCCATCAACACTTTCAAATCTCAGCTTAAAACATATTCATTCTCATTAGTGGTCGAGCCAAGATGAGCTGTCTCCCTCATTTGTTTGCTTGCTACTTTGTTCTGCTGTTCTGTTGTTTGTTCATGTTTGATTTTCTGTGATCATATTTGTTCTTGATCTTGTACAGCACATTGGTCAGCTGTTCGCCGTTTTTAAAATGTGTTCTATAAATAAATTTGACCTGAATTGAATTGAACTTTCTCACTGAAAACAGTTGCCTGCTTCTGGTGGAAACAAGCTTAATCAGAGCAGTGAGAACAAACTTTAGGCCGTGACTAAAATAAAATTTAAAAAATGAGCTTAAAGAAACTAAAAGGCTCCATAGATCTGAGAGAAAGCACAGAGTCAAGTGATAATACGCTTTCATTCAATAGATTTTATCTTTTAAAAGCTGGTTAATCCACCTTTATCAGACAAAACTTTTGGTATGGTAAAAGTCTTATTATAAACACACAATACATCTTAGTATCAAACAAAATCTCACCTGATGACCATCCAATTCACTCTCATGCTCTGGGTCTGGTTCTGGTTCTGGGTCTAGTTCTGGTTCTAGTTCTGGTTCTGGTTCTGGTTCCGGTTCTGGTTCTGGTTCCGGCTCCGGCTCAATGTATTCATCTCTGGAGTAAACTGACTTCTTCTGGCCACCATTATCTCCATTTCTCCACTGGTACGAACTGTAGGATTTATCTGTGTGCCCATACCGTTGGGAGTGATTGTTCCTGTGCGAAGAGGAAGAGTCGGTCTCCGAGAGGTCCGACGTTTCCTTGTGGCTGCTGGAACTTGCATAACTCGTATCATAGGAGTCTCTGTGATTGCCTGAGTGGCGGTATGAAGGCTCTGTGTCTCTGTGACTCGGGGAGTTTCGGTGCGTTTGGTCTAAAAATTCCCTTCGGTTTGAGGGATTTCGGGGAGAGGAGTTTATGGAGTTGCTCTGACTGGCAGAGTCGGGGTTGAGCGCATCCCTGTGGTGACTCCTCCGATAGGAGGCCGAGTCCAGCGACGGGTGCGGCGACGAATGGCTCTGATGCTGCGATGTGGAAAAGCTGACGGTGGCTGTTTCCTGGTTAAAGGTCAGAGTGCTGTTGCTGTTCTGGCGGGAGAAAACCGGGGAGGAGCCGCCGTAGCCCGACTCATTAGAGGACTGGCTCTCGATGGACACGTCTGACTGGCTTCTGCGTGGGTTGTAAGGTTTGAGGAAGGAGCTGTACACAAAACCCTTGGTGACTGCAAAACGAGACAAGGAAATAGATTTTATTGCTGCAACATTCTTTCCTACTGGCAGAGGCTAAGGCATAAAAACAAGTGGCTGATTTGTGAAGTATATTTAAATCAGGTCTTGGAATACAAATGACCAACCTCCATTATCAATTAGCCAGCGGTTGTGGCTTCCCATGGGGTCCTGCTGCTTGATCACACCAACAAGGTCTCCCTCTAGTATAGAGACATCCAGATCCTGGGCAGCATTAAAGTTCCTCTCAGCCTGGAAAAGCTTCTCAGGGCCGTAGCGTACCAGAAGTCCTGCGCGGTGCTCCTCTGTCTGCATGATGTAGTTTGGCTGAGAGCGAAAAGGACGAGACTCCCGATTAGTTCATGTGACAGCGTTTATTAAAAAATATGAAATTGCAGAAATAGGATGAGAGTTCAACTCACAGGTCCCTGCAGTTGCTTTTTAGAGGTCTGCTTCTCCAGGGTCTTCTTCTCAAAGGGCTTCTTTGTGGAGGCGGCTGGAGGCAGGTTCTCCGGGCAGAAGCTAAAGCTCTGCAGAAGCTGGAGAACTCGACCGTACTCTTCTTGGAACTGTGCGATGAGGTTGCCCTCCATGCCGACTTTGTTCGAAAACTGGAGATCCAGGTAAAGAGAAAGGCATTAGTAGTGCAATGAGTGCATTTAATAATGTCCTCAAATATTCATGAAAAAAAAAAAAATCCCCCATAAACAAAGACACACTCACAACCTGGAGGAGGGGCTTCAGCTCTCCCAGTGTCGTCTTCATGAAGTCCTTCTGAGACTGAGCGAAGGCCCTCACACAGCCGGTGAACAGGTCCTCCGCTGCACTGTGGAACTTGGGGAGCTCATCAAGAAGTTGCGCGTTGAGCGCCTCGTAGTTGTTGCGCGCCACCTGCAGGTCCTCCTGGACGCGGCGGTCCTTGAGGCGGTCGGCTCGCTCCTTGCAGTTGTCGTAGTCCAGCAGCTTGTCAAAGCGCTTCTGGATGAGTTTGTGCGGCCCAGCGAACATGAGGAGCAGCTGGGTGAGCGGGTTGATGACTAAGGCCTCTGTGCGCTCCTTCTACTCAGGCGATTGAGGGGAGGGGGTTGACAGATAATTTGATGTGATCAGTGGTCATTCCAAAAATGCACTTTTACAGCAACTGAGTGAGGCTGAAGCGAAAGACTTACAAACTGTGTGAACTGTTTGTCGCTGATGCAGCGGTGAGCTCTCTGGAAGCGCTCGGGGTCCAGCACGCTGCGCTCTGTGTAGATGTCACAGAAACTGATGGCGGCCAAGACCTTCACGGACGCTGACTCCTGAAGAGATGGATTTTCACAGTTACAATCCAAAAATATTGTATTACAAAATATGTATGTGTTAAATACATAAATTAAAATAAAATATATCGCACATTTTATATTGCAGATAATCCATCTATGAATCTTTTGCTCTCGCAGGATAATTTTACATTATTATTCTGATGAACAGTGTTGGTGTAGTATTCCCTCCAAAAGGTCTTATAGACCTAACACAATATTGAGCCATATCATTATAAATTAAGAGTTATTGAACATATATGTCATTTACAAACGTTGGACATATCGTTTCTAACTTTCCACCTTTAACGTTCGCCGTATGTCCTTGCTAATATGAATATTATGCTTAAACAGTAAATTAATACAAAATATTAAAATACGAACATGGACATTCACAAAATGGCATGAATCAAACAAACACAGTATTTCTGAGTATAACCACTTTCAGGTTCTGTATCACAAAATGAGTTGTTCTGAAACTATGGTAACAGGCTCTTACCCTGATGTGTTGCAGGTACAAGGAAATGTCCCTGATAAAAGATTTGATGAGTCTCTCCTGCAGCCTGAACTTCTTCTCAGCCTCGTCAAATGCTTCATCTTTAATCTGTAGGGAAAGTCAGAAGGTTTGAGCTGGCATGTTTTCATTCACAACACTCCGATAGTCTTTCCTCAACCTGGATACGGAATATTATTGGGTTAAGATGTCAGCTCGGGGCAGTGATGTACCTGGGGTGAAATTCCTGTGAGGTGCTTGAGGTGGCTACTGACTCGGTTGGACTTCTTGATAATGGAGTGCATGCTCAGCTTAGAGATTTTGTCAATGAACGTGTCCTCGTCCCCTTTCCTGTACTTCACCACTGTGGACAGCAGAGGGAAAGCTTGATACAGGAAACTCAAGACTCACACATTTTACATACAACGGCAAGAACAGTGAGCACAGAAGATTGTGAGGGATTTTTTTTTTTTTTTTTTTACCAAGGTCCTTCCTGCGTTTGTATTCGTTGATGTTTACGTTGATCTCCTTGACGGCCTGCAGAGCCTGATGCAGCTGGGGCCGGTCGTGGTGGCTCTCCGGTGTGGCCCCCAGCAGCTCCATCAGCAGCAGCGGGTAACGCATGACCCGCTGCACCGGCTTGATGAGGAAGGAACCGAGATTGATGTAATTCGTTTTACCCCTGGAAAAAACAAAACATTAGGAGACCGCAGAGGAATGAGAAGAAGTCTGAGAGCCTCTCACACAGGCAGCATTAAGGTCACAGGCACAACTAATGTGAAATGTTTCTTCCCATGTTCATGTAACACGTCTTTGTATCATGTGGATTACATGATCCAATGATATACAACATCATCATATATGCATATATTCTGATGATGACAAATACAGTTTTTGGGAGACATGAGAGAACAGGGAAGGCACAATATGTTAAACAAAATTGATTTGCTTAGTTATAATGCAATCTAGAGGACAAACAGCTCAGGAACTTCAAACAAATCAACTCCATAATTTGGTTGTTTAGAGTCAAAATGGGATTTGATTTAATGCATGGCAGAAAAGAATGATCTTATTAGGACAAGATAATATTTTTATTGGCAAACTGGTGTTTGATTTAAGGCGTCTTGTTTGCCAAGGAAAAGTCATTTCCAGTAAAACATGTGAGTGCACACATTTTACATTTAATCAGAGAACTTTCAGACAATCATGTTTACAGCACTCTCATAAAAAATGAGAAAAGATCGAACAAGGACAAAAAGAAAAAAATCATCTCATAATATTGAGAAAACATTGCTGATGCTGTTTTAGTCCAGAAGATGGCATTAAATGTGTTTCCCAGGATCAACAGTTACTTTATAAGAGGGGAAGAGAACAGTGTCATGGACATGTTGGATATTTCTTTTCACAACAATACCATACAACACACACATGCACATGCAAACACAAACGACAGAGTATGGTTATGAGTCCATCTCGATCCAGGGAAGGACACTGAAATGGCCTGATAAATCCCAGCGCAAATGCTTTTAAAGTCTTCCACACTCAGCACACTTAGATTTTTAGTTATCACACACACATACACACGCACACACACACGCACACACACACACACACACGCACACACACACACACACAAAAAGGGGTAGTTTCCTCGGGGGTTAGTGAGCAAAAGGCATGCGGTCACGATGATTCTCATGCTGGAAATCATGACGACACGACTTACCACTCTCGGTACATGGCCCTGTCGGGGGGAAGAATGGAAAAGGGATAGAAAGATAACAAAGACAGGATTTATAAGCCCGTGACCTGATGACAACGTTCATGAAATCTTTAACTCTGCAGAACTTAAAAAATTTTTTTTTTTTTTTAAATCTACAGTACGTGGTTTCATGATCAGTTTAAACCCACAGAATTTCACTTGGACTTTGCTCACGGCAACTGCACTCGTGGTTGTTATGGTTTTGTTTCGTGAATTCTCTCTTAAACGTGGACAGAGGCCCAGAGAGGCAGTAAAACATGTTGTTTCTAAGAGGTGGCAGCACACATGACCTTCTCAAAGCTGAATAGGTTGCAATACACCCATACACACACCCATACACACACACACACACACACACACACACACACACACACAGCCAATAATGAGGCTGCAAACTTAACGGTAAATTTACTAAGATATATAGAAAAACAACAGGGGTTTGTCAGTGTGGACACTCTGAGCTGTACATTATCCTTTTACTTTTCTTTACGCAGATTCGTTCTTGGAACCGCCGCCCTTTTCTTTTTCTTTTCTCCCCTAAAGCTTCCGGTCTAACAAACCTGTGTTTATCTTCAAACAGGAATTGCTGACCGTATTTCCCAGAAACACGGCCGTGTTAACTCACTATCTCACGCGTCACTGATGGTGAAACTAGACAGGTGAAACAGGGGCAGGGCACATTCTTTAACTGCTCCGCATTACTGAGAGCTATAGAAACACTATGAGATGGAGCGTGTACGGTTTGTTTACAGAAAAATGGCAGGTTATAGACTATAAGCCCAAATATGTTTCAGACAAAAAAAAAAAAAAAAAAAAGCATTTCTTCCTTTTAAAGATTTGCTGTGACTGTACTTCCTTCTCATAACCTGCCCACACATTAAAGTTCAAAGTCTGCTTTGAAATCCCGTCATAAATTAATTCCATGTGAATATCTGCTAACAGGAAACCTTGCAGGGGCCTTGAACTCCATAACAATGTGACATTTTCAAAACATGAAAAATCCCCATGGGAAAATTATTTACTACAGTGAATCTTATTCAAACCAAAGTCCAATTTTGAAAGGGTTTAAGGTAACACACGCTGAACAGAACAACTCCCTTTGCTACAAACATGATCATGAGCCTTTTACAGTTAATGTTTGACTTTGTATTAGTGGCCAGTCTTGCTTTGTCTTCATGCTTATACACACACGAACGTGCACGTCATTGTTCACGCACATGCACAAGATTTTTTTTCTAAGTCAAACTCACAGGTCAAAGCAGAAACCCAGAGCTAAAACTAGTGAGTGAACCTTTTCACACTGTTTTTTTTTTTTTCCTTCCTCTCAGTGACTCACCTCAGTCTGTCCAGACACTCCAACACATGGCGCTGGATGTTTTCGTCTTTCTCGTAGCTCTCCAGCAGAGAAATGGCATCGTCGTGGTTCTGACAGTAGATCTTGTACACCTCCTCCAGCTCGGCTTTGAAGTCCACAAATACTTTTCCTGAGACGACAGGATACAGAGACATAAGGCCAAGACTTTATTTAAACAGGAAAGGACAAAAATGATATAACACAAATAATTACACCCACACACACACACACACACACAAATTGGGTCAATAAAGACAAATATCTGAATTTTTTGGGGGCAGTTTCCATGTAAACGAAGAATTAAAAACACATATCTGTGATTATTGATCATTCTTTCCATAAATCATTGAATAATCAAACATAACTGTATATTATCATCCTTCCCTTTACGTCTTCTAACAGTTCAAATTGTGTTCAAAGTCTTGTTCAGCCAATAAAACATGATCAGGTGACAGCTCGTGGTTGAAACTAATCAAGTACAAGCACAGCATGCTGAAAGAAGCCGTCTGATTGGCCCGTTGGTAAAACAATAACTTCAGACGACTTCATGCGTCTTTCAAAAACTGGCTCCTTACCAATAGAGTCTGTCTCCTGCAGTGTGTCGAGCAGGCGCTGCGACAAGTCGATCACAGAGCCGATGTTGCCAAAGAGCCCATCAAAGTCCACGTTCTTCACCTTCAGGAAAGGCAGAAAGAAAGAGTTAAAACAATGTGCTGTTAACTGACACAGTAGTACCCTGGAGTGTCCTGCTTATGTTTTGTGCATGTAAACAGTTTTGTGTTAAGCCCTTATTCCACTTCTGAGAAACGTGGTTATACCAGCTGGAGCGCTCAGATAAAAAGCATGACACTGTGGTATGTAAACACCTTATCTATTTCTCTGATCATTCTATCCCACGTTCCCAGGTGCCTCCTTAACTCAAGTTAGCAGTTGGTTGGTAAAACAAAAAAAGAAATATGCAGAGGAGAAGGCCACGCAGTCAGAAACTAAACCGGGTTAATCCTCGGCTGCTAAGGTAAGTCAGTCAGTGCGGAGAGAATTTCTCAATTTCTTTTATTATTATTTTATTATTCTGTTTTATTTAAATATCCAGGGTTTTCTATGTCCCAGGTAATCGCCTTATCCTAAATATGATCAAAATCAAGAGAGTTCAAACTTTCTGCTCATTTCTATTCTCTTCTCTATTGTAAAACAGTTTCCATTGAAAGTGGATATCGTATTTCACACACGTCGTGCCCACTCCATCCTACAATTCTAAATGCATCTGATCGAACATGTAGATCCAACGTTTTGTATGGTGTCAGACCTTCAGCCGCACAATGTTCACGTTTTTTTCTACCTGCTTCTTCTGCAGCGGCTCGATGATCTCCTTGACACACATCTGCAGGTCTTTGATGTAGTCCTTCTCCGTCTGCAGCAGCTCCTCGATGACCTTCGACCTCTTCTCCAGCATCCTCTGCTCTGGGTCCTCGGTGCCCGTGCCGGAGGTGGGGGTGGAGTCCGAGGTTGGGGTGGAGTCCAGGGATTTGGGTTGGGACGACAGGAGTGTCATCTCTGGAAAGGCGGGAAAGGAGACGTTTAAATGAAAATGTTTTGAGATCGGCGTTAAATCTTACAGCTGCTTCTCTTTCATCAAGATCTATTAAACCCAATTTTCAAATATAATGCATTATGATGTTTTTGATAAACAGTATTTAAGACAAACATATGAATTCCTCTCATGAATGCGTTCATTTCTGCTCATTAATTACCATGGTTCTGGCATAAACACAAAGCTTGTTGTAGCAAAAAAAAAAAAAAGTGACAAGAGAGGGGGACTATTCTAAGCTCCAGAGAAACCTTTCCCAGCCCATGTCTTCATTCATTGCAACCAAACATACTCCTGCCCACCCACCCGGTCCGCCCTTTACTCTTCGTCTTGTCTGACTGGCTTTTGATCAATGTCTCTGCTATCACTGGTCCCTGGGACTGGAGGGAGAGCCCGGTTCACGCACCGCTGCTTTTTATGAATGGACCCAAAACTGGAGTGGACTCGGGCTCTTTGTGTGCGGCACAATGGCCTGTGACAGCAACTACAGACATACAGGCTCTCGGGGGACCCCGGGCAGACATTAAAGAAATTAAAGAAGAGGCAGTTAGAGAGGGGAGAGAGATAAGGGCGCTCGAGAGTGATGACGAGTGATGAGAACCAGGACCAGTGTGTGTGGCACATCACGGACGCTGTACTGTACGTCTGCTGTGTGTGTTTGTTCACTTAAGTAAAAGACACAGTCACCACAAAACACCACAAAAATATACTCTACAATTAAAAAAAAAGTATTATGTTATTAGCATTAAAAGTACCCATTAAGCAGGATGAATAATTACATATGTTAATTATAATATTAATAATCTATAAAAATGAATCATATCTTTGAAGCTGATCATATACTGTATCCGTTATGTAAAATCTTGCTGTCACATAACTTTAGAGGATTAAAAATTGCAATACTTTTCTCTGCAGTGCCGTGGTGCAGAAGTATTATGAAGTAGCATGAGATGGAAATACTCAAGTACTAATACTTAGTTACTTTCCACCATTGCTGACTATCATAATATATCTATATACAGTATATACAGTATCTTTGAACGCTGAATGATCTTGGGTTATTTGTGATGATGGTACTGAGCAGTAGAAGAGGCCACCACGAGTGAATCACCGCTGTAGTGAGAGGTTGTGTATATTTCAGTGCAGGGACCTTTAATAGCTCAGAGAGAGGGGAGACTCAGCATGTGCTGCGTTGCGTCGATGGATGAAGGTGGCGTCACCACCGAACAGATGCTGTCAGAGGCTAATGAAGTTAACTCTGCTTACCCTCCTGTTACCCCACGCAGGAATTTGCAAACAAACACACACGCACGCGCGCACACACACGCACGCACGCACGCACGCACGCACGCACGCACGCACGCACGCACACACACACACACACACACAC
>NW_019524936.1:43137-156145 GCF_002814215.2 Seriola lalandi dorsalis
CACCCTCTCTCTCTCTCTCTCTCTCTCTCTTTTCACGTGACTTGGCTAAAGCTCAACTCAAAGGAGCTTTTCTCACCGCTTGCACCATGTACCCTCTGCAGCATCCATTGCTGCTGCTCTGACGACGGCCAGCACCCCCCCCCATCACCACCACCATTTCCCCCTGGTGAGAAAGTAGTTCGCTGATGGGTTTCAAAAGTCAGAGCGGCAGCACAATACAAAGAGACACTGACAACAAAAGATTCAGAATTTAATTGGAATCAATCGGCTCATTCCCACGTTTGATCCTCTACACACACACACGCACACACGCACGCACACACACACACACACACACACACACACATCATATGCTCCACTTCACATGCTTAAATACGTGGCTATTTCCATAAAAAGCAACATGCGAAGCTGCATGACCATGTTTTGACCCACTTCTTTGGAATTCCACTGTTAATTGTTCTGTGAAGTATTATAAAGAGAGTACAGGCATCAAACACATTTGCATGACTGCAAGACAGACAGACACACACACATACACACACTCACTGTTCATTTACAATCTAACGTAAAGCAAAGCTGCAATTCATCAGTTGGCGATTGAGAATTTATTCCAAAGTATTCTATATCTTACAACTGAATTTGAGAGAAATGATGTTCTATAAATGACCAAACACTAAATCACAGGAGCTCATACGGTCAGGTGTCACCCAGCCAACACCCGTACAACAAACACTTAGTATCAGTGAATCACACACACCTGTGAATGAATGCCAGCGATCAGAGAGACTAATTACTCAGTGCAAACAACAACCTGCTGTTAAAAACCTCATCGTGGTACGAGGCCAGCAAATTCAAATAGTCAAACTAGTTTTCGAATTATTGCTCTATGAATTTTATTCCCAGCTGTTGCTTGAGTCCCCAAAGTCAGAAAATCTCTGAGCAGAACTCAGGCCAGCTCATTTCCCTGTCGATTAAGTCCAGTCAGCTGTCACTTCATTACTGTCTAGCTGCAGGCCGATTTTTAGCACCTGTTGATTGCTAACCAATTCAATATCTGCAATAATGTGAGGGATAGAGGACCAAATGTGTGAAGTAATTATACAAAAAAAAAAACTCAACAGTATCCATCACTCTTAATTAAACCGACCAAAAAATGGCAGTGCTGTTCTTACAGCCTCACCTCAGCATAAAGGGAGGAGGGTGAAGTGTTTGTATAGATCTGGATGCGTTTGGCCCTTGTACAGCACACAGTAAGCCTTAGCTCTATACAGTAGACTCAGACACACACACATAAAGAATTAGAGCGACACGGAAGAAATACATTTTAGTGTAATCAATATTATGGTGAGAAAAACGGGGGGGAAAGAGGGGCCATGACTCTGCAGGGGGTTATGGGTGTCTGTACAGAGATCTGGCAGCATGAGGGTTAATAAATGAGTTACATTCAAACGCTGACCTGGTTCCACATATTAGAGAGTTTGGAAAATAAAACAAAGAGATTGCCTGTGTACTCTGTTGAAATGTACAGGGTTATGGATTAATTGGGTTAATGAAGGCAGGAGAACTGTGCTCCTTTGATTCCCTTCCTTCACTCTGTGTCTTTTCTCCCTGTCCACCCGTAATGCAGAAAGGAACTGAAAAAGTCTTTTAATTGATTCTGATTCCGTTACTAATTAGCTGTCATCCGAATCTTAATGTACCCTTTTTCTGACAGGTCCTACAGAATGACCTTGGTTTTTATTGCTCTCTGTGGAGCAAAAACTGAGCTGCTTCACTGAAAAGAAAGCCTCAGCATATACAAGAACACAAATGTAAACAGCAAAAACCCTAAAGACAACGTCTGTGCAGGAAAAACTTTCTGTTAAGGCTTCAATGTTAACAAATGTACTTGCACAAGCTTGAGGAAATGTAGAAAACCCACAATAAATGCAGTCAACAAATGTTGAAGCAACCTGGTGGACTGTTTGTTTCAAAGTGGTAAAAGATAATCAGACAATGTGTATCTTTTTGCCCTACTCAAGCCTCACTTGAACACAAACTCCCAGCCTTAAGTCACAGGCTTCAACAGGTGGAATCAATACTGTGGAGTAGAGCAGGGGCAGGGGCCGGTTTCCAAAAAAACAGCACAGTCAGAGAATCTCATATATCTTTGCAGAGTAAAACCTGGAATAGCTCATTTTAAACTCAGTCCATGTTCCAGATTTGGGGAGGTTTGGATTTACTCAGTTAAGTTATCCAGAGACTTTGGCAAACCTGCTTCTTAAAACAGGAGCCTTAAAAATTTAGTAAATGGTTTTAAGTTGAAACCAGCTCTTTATCCTTACCCAACTCCTTATGAATCATGTTCAACACTAAGCTCGCACTAAGCAGACTGATCTGGGTCTGTCACAACAGGGAGTGTATTTTATGGCAACATAAAATGACACAAACCAGACATCATCTCCCACTACGCCTCGCCTCCTATCTTCAGACACCCAGTATGACTACAGTCACAGTCACAGCAGATATATTAGCACGGGTCATCAAGGGTTTGACTAAAACAAAGTAGTGGATATCAGCTCGAGCAAACAAATGACAGCTCAGTGAGAAAATAAGCTTTCCAAAAGATTAGTGAGACTGTGACTGGAGGGTTTATGAGATGAATCCCTGGGTATCACTAGGCAAAAAAAAAAAAAAAAAAAGATCAAAGAATGGCATGTTGATAATTGCAGATTTAATTTTACAGTCCTTTATCAGCCTTCCTGTAAAAACAAACATCAGAAGAAACACTTTCCCTAGAATTCACTGACGCCCTCCAAGCCTCTACATTTTCACTGCCTCGTACAGAGAGAGAGAGAGAAAGGAGAGCAAAGGGGAGAACGGAGAAGATGATGAGGCGTCACCCACCTGCTGCTCACAACTTTCTTCAAACCCCTTCAAAAACAAACACGCCCCTCCTCTCTCTCTCCACACACACACACACACATGATGGTTCAAACAACGCCATCCATTCTAAGATAGTCCATTGTCAATCTGAAGTCCAGCTCCTGAGCCTTGTGGAGGACTGTGCGTCCTGCTGCAACAACTCCATTCCAGAGTTCCAATTACCATGAGAATGGATGGGAACCCACTGTGATTACACACACACAGACACAGACACACACACACACACCAGGGAGGACCACCACTCTGGCAGACATTAAAACCTGGAGCTGGACTCACAGAACAGGTGTCCCAAATCCAGATTACGTACCATCCTTCATATTACACTGTGCTAGTAAACAAAAATATCCACATACTTCGCCGTTCTATACTCACAGGAAATGATACGAAACATGTGAAGTTGGATGTGAGTCATATGTTACGGCCAACTGAACTTCACAAGGAGACAATGAAAAAAAAAATTCCTAAGTTTTATTACTTTTTTTTACTGTTTTGTTTTCTCTATTTTTTTGGCATTGTTTCACGAGCCACCCACAATTTATTCATTTTTTCCATCTGTGAGCAAGCCCCTCCATTTCCTTCGTACATTGCATTGTGGGAGAATAGTGTGCATCAGCAGCACACTCAAAAATCAAAGGTTTTTATCTGCATGCCGTCTGATTGGAGTATACTTTAGTTTGTCACTTCTCTAATGTGAACACAGTTTACCTGTTGTGAGCCTCATGCTTCACCAGCCTTTATCTTTGCCTTTTAAAGTTACAATGTTACATTATCTATCCTCAATACACATGTTGATCTCTGTACATCATGTTAATGCCTATGATACTGAAACTATCAGTTGTCACAAGACTTAATGATCTTATTGTAGTTTCATATTTCAGATCTTGATGTATTTGTTGTGAAGAGTCAGAGAATGGCCGCTCTGGTTTTGCCTCCTTTGAGTTCTAATGTTGCTTTTCCAATGGATCTAATCCTTTTTTTTGAGTTGCTATGACTCATGAACTCACATTTAGCTACTTGAACGTCTATTGGGAGTTATACTAAAGAAGAATAGAGCCATTCAAGTCAGGTCCAGTTCTGTGATGGGTCTGTTTCATGTTTCACAATCTGCTGACACCTGACCAGGCTCCTCCTCTGACAGGCTGAAATCTATCAAAAATGATGAGACTTAGATACAACATATACCCATTAGTCTTCCCAAGTTTAGGATATTTAAGGATATTTCCAATAATATATATATATATATATATATACATGATCTAAAAACACAAGAATATTCTTTCTTTTTCTCTCTTTATAAGATTTATCTCTTTTGCACAACTGCAGCAAAACCAGTTTTCATGTAACACTTCTCTGAATTCACCGTCTACAGTCAACGTGCTGCACTAATAGCCATGCAAAGTCAAAAAAAAAAGTTTGCCCTGCACCGAGCGCTCTGAGGTCAGACACAATCAGTGCTGTGTGCTTTCTGCTCCAAAGTTCACAGCAGAATGCACAGTCGCCAGGGCAACAAGAATAGCGGGGGCCCTCCTCATATCAAGCCAAGTTTTTAGAGAGCAGGGAGTGGCTTTGCTCAAACGATCACATGGACAACTCTCCATGTGAATATGTGTGTGTGTGTGTGTGTGTGTGTGTGTGTGCGTGTGTGTGTGTGTGTGGGAATGTGTGTGTGGGTGCTCAGTTGGGACATGAATCTACTTGAGATTAACTTCATACAAGCTCCCAGACTCTGAGAAATGCCAACAATATTTACCTAACAACCTGCAACGAGCCGTGACTTGCAATTATTACTGGATATATTATAAGAAAAAATCCATGACGGCGGTAACTTACATAAGAAAACAATGCCAGGACAGGCAGTGTAAATATCAGCAAGACTTTTAAAGTCCCTTATAATGTGGCGCTTGCACACATTAACTTTGTGTTTTAGGGGAAAAGGAAGAACTAGTGTTTGTGTAAAACTTAACCACAGTTACATTTCTCTGTCGACACAAACAAAATCTCTGTGAATCATCCAATGATCTATATACACAAGAGCTTATATTTGGTTACATCCTCATCCCTTTGTTTTGATTTGAACCACCATGTGTGGTACCATGTAAACGTCGCTTGAAGGATGGACATAAGGGAGTTTATTCAGTTACATACCTTCCTGTTTATCTCTTTTAGGGTCAAATGTCAGAGGGTCACATTCCTGTCCCTGGCAAAATCTCACAGCAACCTCTATGTACCATTGTTTTGAATTCTTGGTAATTACAGCCACAGTTTAGTGTCCACTATCGGTCACACAATGACGTGCAGCTCTGCTGGTTTCCAGGTGGAGGAGGCTACAATCTAATTAACAAGTTGAATAAATGAGATGCTTCAATGTTGCGCTGCAAATAGGACGAACACTGCGATCTCTGGCTTCCTTGGAATTTCTCATTTTGTCTCATTTCTATGATGAACAATATCCAATTACTTCAAGAGACCATCGGTTTTGCATATGTGCAGCGCGAGCTTTAGGAGGAACCAGAACCATTAACTGAGGGGCCTATTCCAACAAAAAAGCTCCACTGTCTTCAAGTTAATGGAAAAGAAGACCACAGAGAGTCTCACAGGTGCTTCAGCGGCACAACGCTATAGTAAAAGAAGCCATTTAAAATAATTTAAAGTGGTCATAGATCCAAATGCTAAGGAAAAACTGTGACATTTTCTCAGTTTTTATATGGCCATTTTATACATAGAATAGACTAAAACCTTTAGTTTCCCTGTGTGAGAACTGCCTGGTTATTTTGAGATGACTGAATTTTCAGGATTCTATCTGTTGTTAATTGCAGGACAAGTAAAGACAGAGACCTGCCTGGGGCCGTATGAGTTTTCCCACAACTAAGTAAGAGAATTACGTTATGCTGTTCTTTACACTGCACTCTACACACAAAAAATAGCTGGGTGATTTCTTTATATTACTCAAAAAACAACCTGACATTAAATGTATTATTGCAGTAAATGACAGAGGTAAACACCCTCTAACATATTTGATGGGATACATAAACCGATACTGGAAATACAACAAGTAAATCTAAGAGAAATACTACACTGATGGCTTTGTTCAGCACTGACGCCCTTATTTATTAACAAGAAAGAGTCTTTATCATTTTACCACAGAGGACAGTAAAAAAAATCACTCTACGTGTGAATATGTAAATGAATTAGTCCCCTAAGCTAATCAACTGTAACCACTGTGTCAATTTGTACACACACAAAAAAATAACAAGCGTGGTATCCTTTATCACAAATTTACATTCAAACAAGTTCATTTGTTTAAGTTTGTTTATCAGACTGTGATACACCAACAACGGACATTTGTCAGGGACAAATGCTCACTGACAATAGAGCTTAGTGTTGAGAGGAGTAGTCGGAGCAAAAGACTGGGAGAATGACAGTGTCTCTCTGAGTTCATGGAGCTTAATCACATCAGAAAAAAAACAAACAAATGCATTCATCTAAGAGGCAGCAAGTGTTTGAATTCAGTTATGGAACTTAAATGTCAGTCTGGCTCAGAGTTCAACTGCACCTCACACATGATTGTATCACACTCACATGAGGTGTGACAACCATGTAAACCGGCTGTAAAACTTGGCTTTATCAACAGTAAACCAGTCCCGATGAGAAAAGGAAAGCCCACAAGGTCAAAGATCATTTTTTCTGTGTTTTCCCATACGTCTCTATCTGAAAAAAGTACAAATGACATAGGTCTTGTTATGTATATATAGGTACCAGTAGCATCCTCTAACCTGGACCTAAAGCATGCAGGAGTTTTGAACACTGATCCGCTGCAGTTACTTAAAATTCCTTGTGAAATATCTAAAAGCTTCTTCCACTATGATTGAACGAGGACTGTTGTGAAATTCAAAACATCACTGCAGTTGGAAATCTTCAAATAATAAATGCTGATGACGCTTGCATGATGACTGAAGGAGCGCCCAGGATGAACCAAAAAAGAAAAGCGTTGACAGCAAGTCAGTGTGACTCATGCAGACTTTTGGACTGGTGAGCTCAATCATTTTTTTTTTTGCAAAGTGACTTTTCGCCTCGCCAGCAGTGAGATAAGACGTCTTTAGGGCGATGTTGTCAGCCGATTTGAAATCTTGCCCAAAGATTTCCTGTCTTAACTCCTAACCCCCCACTACTCCACCTCCATCCCCCTGACCACCAATGGTAGTGACTGCTCAAGGATTACAGAGGACAACACAGCATACGCTGCATGATCATAGCTGGATGACGACACATTACTCACTCGCAAACACTGTAGATACAGCAGAAGAGAGGTTCAAAAGTTCAACCATGAAAGAAAATCATTGTGGACTCTTATGCCTACAACTATTTCATAATTCAATTTGTTTCCAAAATGAAATAGGTTCAACATGAACTGAGCTATTTATTCCTTCAAAAAACATGTTTTGCCAATCATGTTGCCCTCAGCACACGCACACACAGACACACACATAAAGTTCATAATACAAACTACAACTAGAGCTACAACTGTAAAAGCTACATGTATGTCAGCTGAAACATTGATTACCAGCTGCTGTTTATCTAATGCTGGATTACAGAGAACAAAGGCCCTTATACATGCTTAAGGCCCACCTCGAAAAGCCTCGGCCATCACCTCAATGTCACTGAATCACAGCGTAAGCCCAATAAGCACTGTAACAAGATGGTCTAATGTTTTTAGCCCTGCAATCAAATGCTTTTACTCAGGGCAAACCCCTGACCGGGCTGAAACAGTTTAACAAGATTAACGGATGACAAGACGCTGCGGCTGTAAGCGTGCATGTGTGTGTGTTTTGAAAAATGGCGTCATCTCTCCAATAAGCCTCCAAGGGTCTCTGTAACACACACACACACACACACACACACACACACACACACACACACACACACACACACACACACACGTACACACTGAGTGTGTCTAGTCCTGCAGTTAAGGAGTCAGGCCAGTGCTGGCCACCGCCTGGCACCAGACAGACCCCCGCCATCCACTCACCATGCTGACGCTAGGGATTAATACTTGGACTCCAGAAATTGATGTGGGGTGGGGAGCCGATGTGTGTGTGTGTGTGTGTGTGTGTGTGTGTGTGTGTGTGTGTGTGTGTGTGTGTGTTTCTAGGTGACTGGGGGAGGGGTCGTGGGGCACCACCTGCTTCTTCTCAGACACAATGAATTGAGCCAGAGGAGTGCTCTCTCTTTCTTCAGTTCCTCATGAAACACACTTGCACACACACACACACACACACACACACACACACAAACAAACACACCAACTCTGATGTTGTATTAGCTGCTGTTTGTTTAAAGGCTTTGACTGTTTATCGGTAAACACAAGTGAATCTTAAATCAGCCCTACACCCCCATGGTCACGTTTGTCAAACAACTCGGTCCACTTTGACCATTCCCACTCACAGGTGATTTTAACAGGGCTGTGTATTTAACCTTGATATTTTTTAAGTACTGACCCAAATGTGTATTCAGCATTAAGTATTAAAAATTAGAAGTCTTGGGCAAATATAACTGATCAGATGTTTTCTGAACTTAACCAGTGAGGCTTTCTGACTTTAGACTGTGTTTTATGTGGGCAAAGTTGTTCTTTCAACACTGATGCATTGCACTGTTTTTTTTTTTTTTTTTAAATTAAAAGCGAGTTAAAACATAAACTAAATTAAATTACCCTAAACTTCCTCTACAAGTGGTGAAATGACGGAAGGTTTTGTTTTCCTACTTTTACCCCAACTGAATCATAAGATTGAACATTTTCAAATGACAGCCAGCCATAGATTGTATGGTTTTATAAAGGTACGCCTTTCCTTCACTCTATTTGTGTCTCACATGTCTCACAATCACAAAGTCCTATTATTTATTTATCATTTTAAAAGTTATTTTAGCAAGAGTTTGTATACGCAATATACTAGATATTACACTAAAAGAGAGGCACCTCAGTCGCCATGGATTCTGTTGCTTTATGTAGTGAGTTTCTATGTGATCCCTGTCTGAAGAAAACAACCAAGACAGGAAAAGACAGACCTTTCAGTCAAGAACTGACCAGACTGGTTATGGGTCCATATGGCATCAGTGATGCAGAATATGGCAGCAAACAGGAAAACCCACAGACTGAAGGAATGACAGAGAAAACAAAAACCAAGAACCCTCAAAACCTGTTCTTCAGGTTCTTCCACCTATAAATACCTGACAACACATTTTCTTGTGAGATAGGCGGCAGTGACACACACACACACACACACACACACACACACACACACACACACACACACACACACAGGCTCCAGCACACACTTTCTGAGTAGGTGACTCTGGCTAGTCAGCACTTTGAAACCCCCACCATTGATTAGAAGAGCACCTCTGGAGGTCACCAATGACAAGATTTGAGACACTGGAGACGGTCGACCTCTCCACCCCGTTTCATCTACACGGGTTGGGAACGGCAAGAACACTTTCAAAGCATGTGTCCTCTTTTGTTTTTCAAGATGTGTTTAGCGAGGATGAGTTGTACCTGAGCCTTTCATCTTACTGTTGATGAATTGCAGAGAGGTATCGACCCTCCCACAATCAGATTTAGAAATGATCACACAGACGTACTCTAGGTACCTCATTCCGTGTAAACACAGGAAGTGGAGTACCTTCTCTCACATGACAATATCCTGGTGTTTACCTTGTTTTTGTTTCCTGGTGGTGGCAAACTGGGACTTTTGCAGGGAGCTCGGAGCTGTCTTCCTGTAGAAGCTGTTCCGATCTAGCGAGCCCACATAATAAACAGGCTTGCGACCCCGTCTTGAACCTATGCTCCCAGCGCTGGACTCGTATCCCTTTTCCAGCTCGTCACTGTGCCGGTATATAACAGGATCCTCAAAAGAGTGCATCTCCCTGAGCGCCAGCTTCTGGTTCTGCTCCTCAACCCATTCCTCGCAGTGGGTCTTGCGATCTTTTTTAATGTATTCCTCATATCGCGAATCTACGGATATTGAACGTAAATCTCGATATCTGTCTCTGGGCTTGTGGTGGGAACGTTCCCCTTCTTTTCTGGATCCGTAGCGGTCGTCATTCTCATGGTCGTAGTGGTCCACATCCCTTCGCTCATAATGCTCCCTGGCTTTGTAGTTGTCCCTCCTTCTCTGGTCGTAGTGCTCATCTCTCCTGTCATCATCTGTATCTTTGTACCTGTTATAATGGTCTCTCTCCCTGTAACCACCATGTTCATCAAGTTCATAGTCATACTGGCCCCTTCTTTTACTAGTGTAAGTGTCCTCACCCCTTGGATTGTAGGCATCCCTGTATTTGCTGATATCTTCTCTGCGGTCATATCGATCCTCTGCACGCCGGTCATGGTAATGTCCCTGCGTCTTCGTTCATCATAGAAGCGGTCGTCATCTCTACGTTGGTAGTATTCTTTTTCTCTGGAGCAATGACTCTCTTTAGAGTCATAGTAGTCCCTGTCATGGTCATAGTAGTGATCACCGTCCCTGTAATTGTCTCTGTGAGCATTAGTGTCTTTATGATCATGGTAGTCTTCATACTCACTATTGTAACTGTCATGCTCTCTGGGATCATGCTTTGGGTGTTTCCTGCTGTCATAATATTGCTGCTCTCTGTCGTTGTAGCGTTCATTGTATTTCCTGTCATAATGATCTCTGTACTTGTATTTGTCTTTATGATCATACTCCTCCAAGTCTCTGTGACTCCTATAATCGTAACGCTCAGAGCTATGGTCATTCTCTCGAACCCAATCTTCCCTTCTTCTTCGGTCCTCGTCCAGTTTACCATACCCCTCATGAGTTCTGAAGTCATTATTCTCTTTTTCTTGTGGCACTCTGCTGTAGTCCTGGTGACTGTAATTCTCTGGGCCCTGGTAGAAACAGTTTTTACCTTTCCATTCAGATACCCTAATGTCTAGGTGACCATCCTCTGAGCCAGGATGGAAGTAAATGTCCTGGCCTTGAGGTTTCTTGTCTTTAAAGGCTGCCTTGTGCCGGTCATCATACTCCCAGTTGGGTTGTTGGCAGACATTGGCCTGTCTAATTTGGGCTTGGTCCCCCCATTGTACTGGCCATGGAGCTGGCACATGCACTGGAGGTGGCACTGGCCCACCTACAGGCATCATCATGCCGCCATGTACTGGCATTGGGCAGCCTGGAGCTGGAAGTGGGTCACCAGGACTTGGCACCATGACTGGTCCCTGTGGGTGGCCAGGAGGAACTACTCCGTACCCAGGATATCCAACCTGTTGCTGCTGAAGCTGCAGATGCTGTAGTTGTTGTATCTGTTGCAAATGGGCCATCCTCTCCCTCTCTCTGGCCCAGCCAGCATCCCCCAGCTCCTCCACGCTCTTCCCTCTCCTTACCGTGGCAGCAGCTGCATAGTTCCAATCCACTGGACCAAACATGACTGGATTGCCATAAACCACCGGGCTCTTCATGGCTCTTGCTGCTTAAATCAGCCTACCAGGTGCTGATACAGTTTCTTGTTCAACGGGGCTTACTCTCTCTTTCCAAAGTCCTGCATTCCATAACAAAGCGTTGTGGGAGACTCCACCTGTCAGGCATATTGTCTGTAACTCTCCCACTTGTTTTCTATGTCTCCTCTCCACTGCTTCAGCAGGACTGCCTGGCCCAAGCACCTCCCAGCCCACAGTGTAACTGAATCACACCCTCCCCACAGCCGTCTCAGCGAATCGTGGAAGGAAAGGGGGGGTAGGGTTATTGAAGGAGGGGCCTCCTTGGGTTAATGATTCAGTGGAGTCACATGAGTGGAGGATTAGCCCAATAGCCCCTCCCATTGTTTCAATTGGCTAGTACCTCTGTTTGCAGGAAAACAGTCTGCCAGGAGATTTTCTTTGATGGCGTATGGGGACTAACTTCACTTCACTTTGGCACCAAATGTGTTTTCCACTGCCACAAACAATCCTTCATCCTTCCATGTATCCTGTTTGCTTTGTTTTTGCTCTTTCCCGACACTGCTATGTTCACCAGGCGATTCATGCTGGCCGCAGTCACAACAGCAATGATAAACCTCATTCCTGTCTGTGTACAACCAGTTCTAACTTTCCTATTCTAACTTTCAACACTGGTCCAAAGGCCATGGCATTTGTGGGTAAACTGAAACTGACCTCAGTCCAGAACTTTGACTTTGTCCTACATTTCAGGGAGGAGCACTTTTCTATTGAGGTAATGACTGATTGAAAGAGTGTGAAGTAGAAAAGAAGTGAAAGTAAAAGAACTAAAGATAGTTATTATATTTAGATATTTCAAGCGAGTAAATGAGTGTGCAGAGGGAAATGTTTTCAAGAGAACACAACCTGATTATGCCAGAGCAGCTACTGAAAAAGTAGCTGCTGGTGTGTACAATGAGCTATTGTTGGAGACTGTCCCCACTCTCTGAAGAGACACGATCTTTTAGTGTGAGAAAAAACTCAGGCCTATTCATAAAGCTGGAGTATAATATATCCCTCCCCCCTTAACTCTCCATGAAAGAGGCAAGCACTAAAGGGGACAGGTTTAAAGAACTTTGCATACACTCAAAATGCACGTGATACACACAGGCACACACACACACACACACACACACACACACACACACACACACATGTGGGATAGTATCAATTTACCATCAACCCAAACAATCTAAATTATTATTAGAAGTTGGCACGTTGTTGTCCTCTGAATAGGTTTTTTTTGTTTAGAATAGAATAAAATCCAGTGCAATGTTTGGTTAAACTGGTGTCAAGTTAGTCCAGCCAAGATGAACCCTATCACAAACCAGGAAATCAAATATGAGGATGTTAAAAAAAAAACAAAAGCAGGGAATTAGAAACTTACTGGTGAGAAAAGTAAGAAGCTCCTTACTTCAATAAAAAAGCTTCAATCAGTCTATGTAAATCCTATGTAAATAGTTTTTGTAAAGAAAATGCTACTTTATGTTACTGCAAAGAATTAAGATGCACATTTTTTTTTAAGAGTTTCGCAAGGTAAGGCTGAGCACAGAAATCTGTTTTAGACATTGTTCTATTCTTATGTAAGGCTGTTTAATTATCAGTGCCCAACATCTCATCTTTCAGTAGCAGCACACGACCGAAACTGTGTGCTTGTGTACATGTGTCAACGGTAGGAATGTCAAATGCAGCATTCCTCTCCTTGGCTGTGTTAGTTTATGTAAATGAAGCTGTCTAGCTATTAACCGACATCCTGCACATCAAGAACAAGTGGTGTGATGTCCAGGGATAAGGTCATATATCAAGCCGTCTGCAGCCTAGAAGTCTCCCAGTTTGTAAGGCTGACTGAGGGAAACCTGAAGCTGAAACGGATCCTGAAAACAGTGTTAAACAGATCCGGCTGTGGTGTCATAAAAGCTGAGGGATGTATTTTAATAGTGGGTTTAAAGAATTAAAGCAGGCTGAAGGTCGAAGAGCTTAAAGAAGAAAAGAGGTGGAGATGTCGGAGATGGTGTGTGAGAAAAAGAGGGCTCCGCCACCATGCCCGTTTTAAACGCCAACAAAGGCTTCAGCGAATTATATGACCCAACTGATATCAGCCATGATATGATGCACTTACATGCATATCTGGCCAGCCGCTGCTACACAAATATAGCACAATATGTTTCATAATTCCATTTCCATCAAAATGAGATTTTTTTTTTACTTTCTGTCAAGTTTCAGCTGAAGGTTTGTCCAATGAAACTCTATATTGAAAGTGTCACCACACACGCTTTAACAAAGCCATGTAGGACTGTGCAGTAAGTCCACATCCTAGTTCACTGACATTGATTGCATTGTGATGGATTTTGCAAAATGTGGTTGTCCAAAATAAAAGCTCCTGAGCAATTGTGAAACAACTCTAACTAAATCAGTTATTGAAGTCATATTGTGAAGTTTCGTCAGATGTAGTTTGTCACAGTAATTTGTAACATCAGTTTGCTGTGATATATACTGCATGCAAGTAATTCAAAATAAACCGAACCTTTTAAGATATTTAAGATTTCAGTTTTTAAGATACAGAACACCAAAATGAAGAATCAAACTGAGTACGTGCAGTATGAGATTGATTCTTTCTGAGATTTCTTTCTTTGAGCTCTAGTATTTAGTGTCCTTAAGTTTCTATGAGGATTTTGAATGGGCCTCTGCACAGCTAAGTGCAGGCAAAGTGAGCTCAGTGTTGAAGCTACTCCCTGCCTTGTAATAATAAGCTGCCATTGTCTCTGAAACGTCAAGCTCAGGAACACACCCTGCAAAAGCACGAAAAAACACTCACTCCTGGGTGAGTGTGTGTGTCTGTATGTGTGTGTGCACACATAGCGATAGGATGACAAACACATTTTTTGAAACAAAGATCCTGAGACTATGCTTGATATACAGTATACACACCTTTCTGTGAGCTAAGCGTTAAAGGCAAAAAAGAAAGGGACACTTAATCGTCCTGCTGAAAGCTTTTGTGTCCGACTAATGTGCTGATAATTACCATATCAAACGTATTGCAATGGCCGTGTTCTTGGCTTTTTATCCTTTCCAGCTGCTGAATCTCAGCTACCAATCATGTCACCATCTTTGTCCATTCCCACATCTAACAGTGTGGCAAATATCAAAGGAGAACCTGAGACTGAATATTTAAATTTAATCCTGTGAAAGCAGGGTGGGAAAATTCCTATAGTGGATGAGTGAATGGAAACTATGTTTGTTTGTTTTTTGCATAACCCTGAGAGGCACATGCAGCCAATGTAACCTGTTCTTGCCCTCGGGCTGATTCCTCTCATTGACAGACATAAAGATCATGGATATACCTGCTGATGAGCATCGGAGAGTGACAGATAAAATCTAACAGGACATGAGTCATTTGAATGCAACAAAAGCACAAACAATAAACACAGATATTTACTCATCATTAGTGTATAGTATAATAAGCAACCAATCTCATAGTATCAGATTTCTTTAGTGAGATGAGTCTAAACAAACACTGTGAGAAACTTTGTAAATTAAAAAGAAAATACAATTAGAATTTCTTTAATAGGCATGAAACTCAAACCTGGAGCAAAGTGTAAAATGAGAAACATTAACATTACAAAGCAGCCTGGTTGTTTCTGTGAATGGCAGTGATTAGACTGAAAGCTTCTAGATGAATGAAGACGTTTGTATGTGTGTGTGTGTGTGTGTGTGTGTGTGTGTGTGTGTGTGTGTGTCTTTGACAGAGAGAAATAGTGAGCTCTGCTGTCAGAAAGTTGATGCAAGCACATCCAACACCAAGTAGCATGTGCAGATTGGAAATGAGCAGTTTATTGATCCAGAACCAATAAGTAAAGCATGAGTGGGTGATATTGATAACATCCTGTCTGTTTTTGTGACACATGTTCAGGGAGTTTCTCCTTTCAAAAATGAAAAGTCAAAAATTGTAAAATGGATTACAGTTTTCATATTTCCACCCTGCTTCTCTCACGAAGAAGTGGAATCCTTAGGGGAAAAGTCCATTTGAAACATTCCCCATGATCACTGCCAACGCCCTTAAGCAAGGCACTAAATTACCAACCGCTGCTGTGACCCAATCGAAGTGCAGCTGTAGCTATGAGCAACTGCAATAATACTCCGTCAACACAACAGTGACTGTCAAACAGCACATGAGTCTGACAAATAACCCGTCAAACACCATGTTTAGTTCAAGCCTACCTGTCGCTCTGCTGGACCCGGCCTCCCAAGCCAGTCCAAACAGTGTGGAGAGGCGTGCCACGGGCCATGTCACAGCACGCCACAACCACACTTTGGGTCCTGCTCTAAAGTGGGACATAATCTGTCCGTCGAAAAATCCCAAAACCCACACCCACGCTGTCTTCAGTCTCCTTACTCCAGATAATGGAGGGAGATGATGAAAGGCGCAGAGTGAAGAAAGTCTGAGGGATGTGAACGAGGGAGTAAGAGAGACAGAGAGTGGAAAAAGAGACGGAGGCCCATGTGCACTGCTTACCCTCTCACTGTGTGCAGGAATGTACCTCGTACCTATGTGAAAAAGTGTTGGGCTTCCAAGGACAGCACTGAGCACCCAGATAGCGTGAGCTGGCAACAACAAATCCGAGCCAATTAGCTTTGGCTGATTGTGGTACAAGAAGTATCAGATATATATTTGTATGTCAGGGAAAAATTTAGGAATTTACTGTATCAGCCCAATTAATCAATTACATGTAGAAAGATTGATGAAAGTATAATGGGTTAAAAAAAAATCTGCAATACCTTTGTTAAAGCAAACCTGCAACTGAATCCTCACATTCAATAGAAGGTTTATAATGGCCGTTTTTGATGTATTGTGTGAATTCTAATAATCCACTGTATTTTACAGAAATAATGTTTGCCTTTAATTCTGGGGTTCAACTGTAGTCAAAGAAAATAATGCAGTAAACTAGAAATCAGTCAAACTAGATGAGATGTAAAAGCTGTTAACTATTAATACCTCTAAACATAATTCAACTCAGACCTAACTGAGTACTTTTCAACATTAACAATGTACAGAAAAAAAGCAAATGCACACGCACGCACACAAACACACACACACACACACACACACACACACACACACACACACACACACAAACACACACACACAAATAAATATATATTAAATACACAATCCTCCTGATCATTGTGGGCAGTAAACAAGGAAACAGTGTTTCAGAGGAATCAGAGAACAAGTCAGAGAGGAAATCTGGTAAGTACTGATGTCTCATTTTTAGATTCCTGTTATATTACATTTTGTCTTCAGCGACTTGCATATGAACTAACCTGCAGGCAACGGGGCCTCAGAAATGAACAATGACATCAACGATAACAAATTCTGCTTTGTTTGTTTTCTCTTCGGCATTGTTTCAATGTAGAGTTAACCCATTTTGCTAGTAAACAGATTTTGGCCTACTTTTTAAAGTTTTTTTAAGTTTTTAGATTCAACCACTAACTATGGGAAAAATCAACAAGCGTTAAGTGTTACATCCAATCTACCTTGTCTCCAATATCCGTAAGTTTTATCACATTATCTATATCTCTAGAAAGCCCACTTGTGGGTCCATGTAAATACTCATAAAACTCCCAAATGCCATTGTGGCCCTAAGGGTTTAATGCCCAGACCTTTCTACTATGTCATTCCTTATCTCTCTCTCCTTTCAGTTCCTGTCATCTTAATACTG
Organism: Seriola lalandi dorsalis; assembly: GCF_002814215.2. Classification (NCBI taxonomy): domain Eukaryota; kingdom Metazoa; phylum Chordata; class Actinopteri; order Carangiformes; family Carangidae; genus Seriola; species Seriola lalandi. The sequence goes on from NW_019524936.1 coordinate 60,265, forward strand.
TTCATTATCCAATAAAGGCATGAAAGGTCCAAAAGAACACCTTTCCCACCCTGATGCACTCTCCTGCAGTCTTACCTTGTAGCTGCTGCTGCTCCAGGGCCAGCGTCTCCAGCGTGTAGTTGCAGAACTCCAGATTCTCCATGGCTTGCATGCGGGCCGTCTCATCCTCCTCCTCCTCCAACATGGCCCTGAGCTCCTCCGCCGTGTGCGCATATGCCTCCATGTCGTGCTCAACCTCTTGCAGCCGTAGCAACAGCTGGTACCTCTCCTCCTCTTCCCTCTGTCTCTGACTCTCCAACTCCATCTCTCTCTCCAGCTCTTTCTCTTCTTCCAGCTGGCACTGGATTTCATGTTCCTGGGCAGCTGCAAGATCGCCGAACTCCGCCTGCCCTTCCGTTATATCGTCGAGAAGGTTTACAGCTGGTTCGTCAGGGGTGTAGAAGATTGGGCTGCTGGTTGGAGGAGCAGCGTTTTGTCTCGGGCAACGAGGAGGGGGACGTGGAGCAGGGCGGGCTGGTTTGTATGCAGCCGGGGCTTGGGGACGCAGGACTCGAGGGCGAGGGGGAGGAGGGCGGAGGGTCCTACGCCTCTCTAGTGAGGAAGAGGCAGACTTAGATTGCAAGAGTTGGGACACCGGAGAGTGCGAGGAGCCTCGGATAATATCACTTTCATCGCTATACTCCAGAATGGAAAAGTGTCGTGAGATAGGGGACTGCTGGCTCAGGTCAACGACAGACGACATGTCCCTTGAAGCACCAGAGCTCATGTTGGCATCAATGTACGAAGTCGTTAAGCTTTTCTCGAATTCAAAAAGCTGCTGGGTAAGCTTGGCCTCCAAGTCACCGGCTGAGGTTGCTAGGGCATCTAAGGTGATGGATGTTGGCATCATCCCGTTGTAGCCGCGCACCGTCTGCTGGGAATGCGTCTGTGTCTCAGCGCCGCCCATCATCATATCAGCATCACTGACGCTAGCGTGGCGAGTCAGCTTCTTCTGTTTATGGGCTTCGACAAGGTTAATTAACGCCTGGCCGAGACTGGCGCCTCTGATGTTGGTGGCGGCACCGTCCGCTGGTGGCCTCTTGTAGTACCTGCTGTCTTTGGACCAACCAGAACGAGTGCTAGGGAGCGTTAGGCTATGAGTTAGTTTGGAGTGTAACGGCCGGGTGTTACCGTTTGTGTGGCTGGACCGACTTGTGCGAGAAGACGAGCCATGCTGCCTGTGGCTATGTGCAGGAAGGCTAGGCCGAGGTGGGAGTCTGGGCCTTGCTGGAGGAGTGGATTTGGGTCTCTCAGGCCCTCTTTGTGCCGGGGCGACAGGTCTACGAGGCTGAGAGTCTGGCCTGCTACCCCCTTCTCTCTGCGCTCGGTTGTTAGTTTGAGCCCCGGCGCTTTTGTTTTCACTTTGCCACCTCTGCTCCTCAGTCCTCTCAAAATAATCCAGGTCCCACACTGTGTGATCCTCATACGTCCTCCAGTCAGGGTCATCCTCTGCTCCATTGGGACATGACTGATCTGGGCTGTATTCAGAAGAGCAGCTGTTCTCCTTGTCTTCCTCTGGTTCGACAACATTTGTTTCTTCCGCTGTTTTCTGCCCGCCGTCGTCTATTTTGACAAAACGATGAGGAAAAATACCCCGGTGCCCTCTCACCTCGCCCTCCAGCCAACCGTCTTCCAACGTGCTTATAACACGTATGCGGTCCCCCACATCAAAGTCCAACTCACCGGGCTCCATGGCCCGAAACTCATACAGTGCCACTCCATAGACACCGCCCTCCTCCTCTTCCTCTTCTTCTACTACATCCTCCTTTTGCTCCTCTTCCTCTCTCAGAAAAACCTCCCCTTCTTCCACACCCTCCTCCTCAGTGCCCTCCCCTGCATCATAAGGGTCCTCGTAGCTAAATTGTTGAGGGTCATCGTTCAAATACTGGCAGTCCACGGGCTCCTGTGGCGATCGAAGGGGAGCAAGGAGCTCCACAAACCCCTCTGGGAAGATTCCCCTGCGGCCCTCCAGCTCCCCCTGGAACCAGCCCGGCTCAGGCAGGCCTGTGATGATGATCAAGTCCCCCTCGCGGAAGTCCAGCTCCTCATTAAGCTGTGCATGGAGGTTCATAAGTGCCCGGGCCTGGCCTAGAGCATAGGGTGGGAGCTCTGAAGCCTGGGCCTGAGCTGAGCGCTCAGACAGCTGCCTGGAGCGACCTGAAAGGTTCAGCTCCTTCACACACGATGTGGGGAAGAGACCACGGACGCCCCAGGCATTACAGCCACGTTGCCATGTTTCCCCGAGGTCCATGGACCCTCCTGCCTCTCTGACTACTACATCACCTAGAAAGACACAGAGTAAAGACTGCGTTTAATCTTCATAATGCTGATAGGAGTCACATCAATGAAAATGTTTTCAGTCATAGTTAAATGCTAAATAAAAAGTTGCACGTTCTAAAATCAGTGAGTTTTTGTTCGCATGTGTTTTATTCTCATTTGAAACATATTCTTTGTGATTTTAGCAAAACAGAACAGAAGGGAGCTGTGGGCACTGAGAGAGACAAAGCAGGAATGCCTCTGCATATAAAGGTAATGAAAGCAGACACAGGCTGCCCTATTGATTACTCTAATCAATCTACAGTATATTGTTTATATTCTCTAATTAAGCCAGTTACGTAATTAGCAAACTAAAGAGCAAGTCCAGAGTCTGTGTTTGTGTGGAGGAGACAGGTGATCCTGGCAGAGAGCTCCATAGGCGCACTCTGCACTGCGGGGCTGAACTGGACATAATGGCTCAAGTAGCTTTGGTCACACTAAGGTGACATCTAAGCTATTTCAGATCACCTTCATTATTGCAATTCTAATAACTTAACTGGAGTCGGCACTGCTGCTAATATATCAAGAGAATGTCGACTGGTCGACTGGTCATGGAGGTCACATTCCAAAGACCTGCGGCTCCACCTCCCATTGTGTCTGCGACCACAACTGGAACACTGCCAATACCCCCATGGAAAATCATACTAGAAATGAACATTTCCACTCTCAGACAGCCAGTAGGGACTGTTTCCTATTTTCCCTCTGATCCAGGAAATGTATCTTATTTATGAAAAAAGAAAATACTGGAATATTGTTATTGACTAAATCTGATCATGGTTTAAATCAGGAATAAGATATAAAGTAAGAAATATAATGTCAAAAGAACAATGAATGAATTACTGATTAATTATTTAACATAACAGGGGCTGCTGAAGAGCAGAAGTGTGAGTTCCCATTGTGGACTCAATGTGTTTTAACACAACCAGCAGTGTTCTACTAAATTAATAGAAGATCTTTATTCTGTTCAAAGCAATTTTTAATCCAAAATTCAAATATATCTTCTCACAAAACTTTAACTACAGCTACGACTACTACTAGCACTTCTAATGGCATTAAAAGACAGCAATAAAAAGTTTTACCAATGTGAAGGATTGCTGCAAACATCAGTGTCGTATGCCTGAGAGTTTTGTTGAATGAAAAATCAGAAAAAAAAACCCAACAACAACAACTGATGCAATCATGTCAGAAGATTAAGGAATGTGAAAAGAAAACAGTAAGCCAGCTGCAGATAGTCCCTATGGGCTTCAGTCTGGCATCTGGGGACATCTAGTGGGGAGTTCTGGAAATTAACCATGTGTGTTGTGTGTCACCATTGTGTGTGTCCCGATGTTTTTTCTCCGGAGAACAAAAATTCTACAAATTTAAAGAAGAATAAAATCAATGAGAGCTGCGTGTCATCCCGCAGTAAATCTATACAGAAGCCCAAATACATGTAGATGGCTATAAAAATCTAAATTGTTACTAATTAGCTTATCGGACAATTTAAGATTTATGATGAGTGAGTATTTTCACATTTGTTCATTCAGTGTTTTTTTAATTAAATGGATTATACCAATGAGAGGAAAGTTTTGATCAGTATTTGCTGATCACAGTTAAAACAGCACAACGGACGCATCTCTTTCTTCATCCAAACAAGATGATTCCATTTATAAACATATGATAGACTCGCCACTGAGGAGTAGACTTTTGCCAGAAGAAATTTATGAAAAAAAAAGTTTAAATAAGGGATAAGAAAATACCATTCCTTTTACAAATCAATGTTAAGTTAATGGCTAGTTAACAAACAGTTCGTATTTAACATTAACTCCAAAACTAGAAACCAAATGATACAAAATCTGATGCAAACCTGTGTCTGTTCCTGATTCTGAATGTAAGGTTTTATTGAAAACTTACAGTAAGTGAGGTTTCTTTAAATTTTACTCATTTTCATGGCGTCAGTCTCCTCTGGCTGCATTAAGGAACCTTTCTTTTTTCCTATTCAATTTTCAAGAGAAGCTCCACCAGATATTACTGAACAGGTTTGATCCTTCGCTAATGTTTTCCTTCATTTGGGTTAGAACTGTTTCTCTGATCATGTGTATAACATGCACAGACTCTTAAATAGTTATTTCCCTTCAAAAAAAGGAAAGAAAAACATGCTGTATACCTTGTCTCCATTCACTGTGATCAATCCAATCAGGGCTTCCTTTGTTACAGTATGACTTGTATGTCAATTGATTATGTTCATAAAGCTAATACAAGCGACACTACTAGAACTGAATGTTGCGCAAGAAAAAAACAAAACAAATTGTGTTTTTTTTTTTCCAAACTGGCAACATTCAACTCAAGAGTGGGTTGGTTGCAGTTTGTGGCAGTGGAGACAAGGTAACAGTCAATGTGACAGTCAGGTCACGAGGTCCAACACAACACAGCTGCACTACAACACGAGACAAACAATTTACCTGAGCACAGCCACATCAACAAGAAGCGTTAAGCTGAGTGAGAGAACACGCCCCGTTAGAGTTACAAACAGTGCTATTCAAAACACAGAGGCCTGGCTTGTGTTGCATCCAGGTGTCATATGCAAAGCATCAATTTAAATAATATAACAGAGCCTGTTCAAGGTCTGATAACAAAATTCTTTGTGTTTTAGACCACAAATAGTGACCGATCTGGTCTTGATTTAAATTTGAATGTATGAGTGCAGGCAGCAGGTCCATACCTCTCTTCAGAGACAGGTTGCCTGGCTCTGCTGAGCTGAAATCATTGATGCATACGTAGAGTTGGTCTCCAGGCTTGGTGCTTGGGATGGTAACCTCTTCCACAAAGGTGCTGGGGAACTGACCTGAGGACGGGACATAAGAGTTGAATGACATCATGCAACCAGGTACACCCTCGACTTCTCTTTCCTCAAGAAAATGGCATGATTGACAGTTATAGCTTCCTCAATTTTTCTTCTGTCAGAATGTCCTATAATCATTTACTGTATGTTCACTCACAGACATGCACGTTACTATCTTGCTGTAGTATCCCAGTCCAAGTTTGATAACTTGGGAATATCTCACATGTAGGTGTGTGTCGGTATCAGCAACTAGCCTGTGCATGTATGCACTGGAATCAGTATCTGGAGAGAATCAAAGTGCAGTTTGATGACAGCTACATCAGGCTCTGTAAACACGATGTGTCATAGATGTATTGATATGATCAGTGTTTTCCAGGAGCGGCTGCACAAGCCCTCGCTCACTTCCCCTCTGCACTTCCTTTATCATCTTAAGTGACGTTCGACTCTTGGAAAACATAAGTGGATTTCTCAGAGTTTGACCCTTAAAGGGCAGAGGAAGCACGGGAACAATGATGCACACTTCAGGCTCACATCTCTGCCGAGGATGCATTGTGTTTTTTCAGCGATTTCTCTGCGCACCGTCTGACTGAACATAACACTTTTTGGACATTTACTGAAAGTAATCCATCAGCAGTACATTATTTCTTACTTTTCAGATTAGATTTAATTCTCAATCAATTCTCAATTATCAGACCTGGAGAAGGGCAACATCGTTTCATTCTTAATCTTCTGTACCCCTCAAACCCTGCCCCCTTACATCTACAAGTGGCCAGTTATGGATGTATGCTGTAATGCATTACAAAATCATAAAGGAAGAGAAGAAAAGCTTTAGAGAGCACTGGTGGACAGCATCATTTGGCAAGTGGGAGCTGAATCTGTACTGATCCAGTTTTAGTAGATATTGTTCTATCAGTGCAGCTCTAGAGATAATTACATTAATTAGGCTTTAGAGCAGAATTGAAAAAGTGCCAAGATGAAGTTTCCCACCATAAGATTTCTCCCTGTAGTTGTTGCATCAGGCTGAAGTTCTTTGTGGTGACCAAAATGCCAGTGAACAGAACTACTCAACCATATAGGTTTATCCGGAGTATTAATGACCTCTGACACATTACCTGTGACTCCATCTTTGTTACCAAGCAACCAGAACTCGTCCACGACACTGAGCACCTCGATGACATCACCGGTGAAGAGTGGCAGCTCCTCAGAGACGCTGGGGAGAAACTCAAACACGGCACGCACCACCTTCCCTGCTTCCATCACTCATAACCTGCAGAGGCAAAAGGAGAGAGACACATGGAGATTAAAAGATAATGTTTTAATATTTAAATTAATATAGAAACTTACACTGAATGGGGACAAGTAAATATACAATTTAGATGAACAGCCAAAAGTTTAAAGTGCAAAACCTTAATAAGAAAATTTCAATACAAAGTTTTTTCCCATGAGGGAATGTGTTTCAGTTTCTTAATAAGAGACAATGTTCGAAATCCTCACCATACAAATCAACAAATGTCTCGCAGAGCTTTCGTGAAACATCACCAAATGAAAAGGGAAGTGAGAGCGTGAGAAACCAGCAAAAGAAAGGAGAGACAAAAGAAAGAGAAAAGCAAAAGCAAGAGCTGTACTTAAGGAGGCTGGAGAACATTCCTCAACACTTCTCTATCCTTCTCCTGTTTTCCTAAGTGTCGCTGCAGCTCCGCGCACTCCGGATTAGGCAACACCTTACAGTACATATCATATATCACACACACATCATACGTCAAGTCAAGTCACTTGATGCTGCATTTATGATTCGAGTCACCGCTTTCAGCCACTGTTCTGATGTTAATTACTCTCCGTTTTGTATGAAAGCATATGAATCATGTCATTTCAGCAAGTCGAGGCAACATGAAGTCATCAGGTCACGTCTCATGTTGCAGCTAAAGCCTCATTAATCCTGCATCTATTAGTTGGATCAATAAAACAAATGCACAACCTAAATAAATAACAAGATGGATATCATACATTTGTAGATACCGACAACATAATCAGAATATAATCATGCGTAGGAAGAATCCTTAGGTTTCGAAAAGAAACCAACTGCATTCATCACTTTCAGTAACGAAACACTTGGTGCAAATTTGTTCTCTGTTGCCGACTACTTCACTTATTAGTAAAATGAGCAAACACACACAAAACAACACAAAAATTGCATTTAATAAGTATTTGAGCAGCCCTCGTGTATCATTATCTGGAGACAGACTAACCACAGGTGGGGATGGACACGTTGAAAGAGACAGGAAACGAGAGAAGAGGGTTGTAGTTTGCCACAGTCAATGGGGCCTCTGTTAAATGGGCCCACGGAGCCGAGGGGGGAGAGGGACAGGACTCTATCCCAGATCACTGCCACAGTCTCTGGGGTGGAGACACAGCTCAGGTTATCCTGGATGTTGAAGTGGAGGTAGATAGAGGGGGACAGATGACCAGCATTAATAAAAGAAGGAGTGTGTGTGTGTGTGTGTGTGTGTGTGTGTGTGTGTAGTTGTTTGCTTCTCAGTGAAGCTTAAGGAATACTTGCAGGTTCACTGTTCACTGTGTGATAGGTTGTGAGCTCAACACCGCACAGTGTTAAGGCCAAAATGAAACCCAAGCCAAGGCTTTAACTAATGCAAGCCAAAGGGAGGTGTCCAGTGAGAAACCCCAGCCAATGAGCACTGACAGGGTGTCTGTCCATCTAAACGGGATGATAAGTGTTGTTTATTTTCTTTTTGTACAGTGTTGAGCAAAGTTGATTATCACCTTCAGATAAAGCTGGACGCTGAACAAATTACAAAATGAGCAATAACCAAAGTTAAGAAAAACACATTTAGTTACTATTTACTGAGAGTTTAACACTCAGCTTATCTCGCTCATCGGGACTGCATGTGTGTAGTTTAATCAGATTTGACTGACACTGGCCTGATCACACAAGTAAACAACCCAACAGCTTTCATCAGATTTTCATTAAATGTTGCTAAATCCTGCCTGGTGCATGGAGATCATGACAGTAAATCACTGGACGCCTCCTTTGTGGTGACTCAACAACTCCAGGAAACTACTGCCCACTAACTGAAATCATCTGTGCTCTTTAAGTTATTTTTGTTGTTTAATTTTATTTATTTTTTAATCATCTCCGTAGAGTTAGTTCCCCATTCAATGAAGAAGTAGGTTTAAGACATCATCAGTGTATAGCTGATAAAACTCAGTGGGCAGGCTGTCTGGACCAGAGCTTTTTAGTCTGTATCCACTTCTCTTTTTTGATCTCACCAACGAGAGAAATAAAATAAATGGACTTAAAACACAGTCATGCTACAACTTTCATCAACTTTCAACATTTTCTTCAGTTACTGTATTAATACCACCATGTTCAAACTGAGTTCCACCTGCTTCAAACCAGCAAGAAAAGCACAGATGAAACAATCAAATACAAATAAAATGTGAAATGAAAAGATTTTTGTGCATTCATGTAACATCAGTCTGAGAGAATAGGGTTTTCAGGCCCTCTAATACTGTTTCTCAGGGCAGTGTGAACATGAGGCATGACTCATCTTTCTCCTTATCCCCAGGTCAAATGAAACAATAGCTGCCAGTCAGACACCGTGGTGAATTAAACATGTCCTGACATGCAGACAGGTGACAACACATCACCCATCTGTGATCAGTGGTTTCCACAAAACAGCGAGTGATAATGATCTACCCAGCAACTCAAACCCTGAACCATGTTGCCTGTGTGAACGAGACCACTTCCTGTTAACCAATTCTTGAACATTGACGGCTTGGATACGTGAATCTGTGTGTTTGGCAGGTTAGGTAGGTCTCTCTCAGGACGCTGGGTGCTCACACAAACAGAGCCAATTTGTGTGGATTTGTGTGGAGTCAAAACACATAATGTCTTTCTCTCTAACTTTATACGCTGAGGAAGCGCTGTGCCAGAAAACGTTGTGACATGAATTCAAAAGAGCATGACAGGACGCCACACCACAGATAGAGGCATTTACAACGGAACACATCACAAACCACAAATGAAACCATTTACTCTTAAAGTCTTGCATTTGCATCGCTGTGTGACTGCACAGCTGGGCCTTTACAAGGCTCAGCCAATTCGAGTTGTGTAGCTTACAGACATGAAAGCAGAGAGTCTACTGAGCAGCCACACGCATCAATATTCTGCTTTGGAAATTCAAGTGAAAATCAGTGATTTTGTGCCTCTTTTTTCTTTTTCTTTTTTTTTTTAGGATAAATGTAAGCAAATGAAACCATGATCTAAACATGTGTTATCACACTTCTCAAAATAATGTCTATAAAGTGCACTGCTATGTGATGTCAACAGGAACTAAGCTTACAACTGCATTCTCTACGTCTGCATTTAAGAGGATCAATACATTGTATGAAATATTTCAACAGACCTCCATTTTTTTTGAGGGACAGTACAAGGTATAGACCTCTCCCTGTTCCTCTGTAATGGCGCAATGTCAGCGCAATCACATTTATTCCTTGCGCGGTCCGGCCTGCCGTCACCACAGCTGAGCTCACAACCAACGCCCAGAAAACTAAACCTTCTGTCCACCTGACCTGCAAAGAGTCACTGCAGCTTTCTTGCAGTTAAGCCTCAGATTTGCATCCAGCCAGACAAGCTCCTTAGTGTTATTTATGGCTCTGTCAGTGTGTCAGTGGCCCCCTGCGCTCTGTGACTTTTACACCTTGCTCTGGCAGATGACAGCATGTGACAACGCTGTTCAGTTTTTCCAATGACACTGAGGCCACATACGGTAGTTTAATATTTGTAGTTTGTATATTTTAAAAAATGACTCAGAAGTGTTTTCAATGTTAGTGAATAGGAAAGTGTTCTCAGACATTTGGACCCCAGTAATGTTAGCTGCACTGTTGCATTTAGGACCAGAAATGTAAAAAAAGTTAAGCTTCCCTTTAATATTCCATACCAGATCTCCTTGGTGACGCCCAGTTTAATGCCTCAGTATGACTATAACATCACTATGAGGCTCTAGTTCAAACACGTCTCAGTCTATTTAACTAAAGAGAGTGATTAGTTTCAGTTTCTATCTGGATAAATCTTGTTCATTTTACTTCTTGTAGGCCACAATCCCACTTCCATTAATCATTAAACTTTTTATTATAAAACATCCCAAATTAGAGATTAGGGATAATCCAAAAAATGTGTTCATACTCCCAGATTATACCAGCAGAAGTATGGTGTTGTTGGTTCTATCCAGTCTGTTCCAAATACCAAAACACTAACACCAGATTCACATCGTCAGAAATGATCAAAAGCATGCATGTGATTCACGTTTGAATTTGTCAGTGGCAAACTCTGACTCATAACTGCACCAGCAGAGGACCATTTTGTCTGTGTTTAGAAAAAAAGAGAGGGAAAAACAGGGTCACGTCAGGAGTAGCAGGCGTGTCCCGAGGAAAACATTTCAACTAAGATGGTTGTATTTTACCAGGGCCAGAATGCACCAGATTTCAGCGCTTCCATCAATGGAACGAATCACACAGACAAACCTCAGTATGGATATCTAAACAAGAAACTACCTCCACAGATTTTGAGTTCATCAACGAACTGGACGAGTAAGTGTTAAATGTTTACCCACCGACTGCAGAAGAAGGAAGGAAAAGTAGAGAGGGCATTTCACTAAGTGAAAGATCTTCAGGTGTGTCTCTTCTTTTATGATTTATAAGGTCCTGATAAGCACAGGGACTCTGATCAAGACTGAGTATGCTCAAACAAGCTCCTGATAATACACTAAGTGCAACAAGGATGGATTATTATATCACAAAACTGTTATATTAATCACTGTAGCATCATAACGTGTTTTATTTTGATGCTTCAAACCTTCAGCTTCTACTACAGTAATTTCAAACCAACTCCTGAACACTTTCAGAAAACACTAATGACATGATACAATAACAGTGGTTATTTTTCTTTTTAGGAGAGGGTGAATGAGACAGTGTGACTGTGTGTTCCACTTGGCGCTGTCCTGGAGAAAGTAACAGGATTACGGCAGACAGCTAAGTCAACAGCTGACAGAAACACACACACACACACAGACACGCACACACACGCATGCACAAACTGTACATATACTCACACACATCTCACAGCTGACAGCGGGACAAAGCAACAGCTGTCCGACCTGAGACATGGCCCTGGAACCATCATCGGCCTTTACTTAACTATCCCTGCGTGTGGATTTGTGTGTGTTTCCAAACATATGATCAGCGTAAGATGCAATTTAAACAAAGCTATAGCTAAAGAAAGATACTCTGAAAGGTTTCCATGTCACCTAAATGTCAAAAGGGATAAAAAAAAAAAAAAAAAAGATTATTTGTTGTAAAGAAAATAAGGAAATAAAACAAGGCAAGTGTCCTGATTATTTTATGTAATGCTATTTATGTCAAGACAAGATAAACTGGCAATAATGCTTGGTACAATCATATCTTCATCTTTAGACTATACAGACCAAAAATACAATTCATTATCATCATTGATTCATATGGAATACTTGCAATTTAAATTCCAAGTGTAAAATTGCTAAGAAAAACTGCAATGAGATGCTGTCCTCAAATCTTTCAAGCCCTTTATACTGTACATACTTATAATTGTAGAGCTGTAGTAACTGGTCCAGCTCTGCCATTGCTGCAAGGCATCTCAAGTTTTCCTGCCCATACAGGTGCATTAGGGTGAGTGCCGAAACACGGTGTTGGTGCAGAGCGGAGGAAGTGGGATCTGCTGACTGCCTCTATCTTTTATTGAACAGTGTCATCTGATGCCAACAATGAAGCCGCTGCCTCATTATCTGTCCGCCTGCCAGGACCAGGCTCACACCCATGCACAAACCATGTGCCATTCATCCTATTCAGATATCCTGAAATGGCACGACTGGCACGTGCCTGTGTATGGATGTCAACACACACACAGACAGACACACACACACACACAGACTGGTAGAATCCTCTGGAGTGAGCTGGATGACAGCTGATGTCTTTTGATACCGATTGTTTACTGTGCAGCGGAGTGTGTCGACCTCCCACCCAGAATGCTGAGTCCACTGAAAAGCGTTCACCTCGAAAACAACATCACCAAAGCAGGTGGTCAGCCAGCGGACGTTTCTGGATATTAAAACCCGCGGGACATCTGTCGCTCTCCCTTTGACCGTCTAGTGTTTCAGCACATGTGATGGGGGACGGGGGCATGGGAGGAGGGGGAGAAGGAGAACGCTCGGAGTAGCTGACAGTTGTCAACACAAGTCATGTGGTTTTCTAGCCCTGTGTTTATAGAGCCAGGGCCTCACAGACCCCAATGCGCCATCACGGTATCCACAATTTAGATATGACTTATGTTTATTCAGTGTTACACACAAAATGTAGCACCAATATATAAATAAATGTCATAACTGGCTAAAGTGGTTGAGATCTGAATGAACATAACTTTATCCTCTGGGACTATAAACACAAAACTATATGACATGACTTCTGCTGGATGGGTGGTCTGATCCACACTGGGACTGAATTTTCATCGATTTATTCTCTTCTCTCTATGTTTGGTCTACAAAACGTCAGTTTTAAAAACGTCTTAAAGTCCAAGGTTACACTTTAAAATAGCTTATCATATACGACAAACAATCCACAACCCAAAGTTATTCAGTTTACAATCCAAAAAGACCATGAAGAGAACCAAATCCTCACAACTAAGAAGCTGTAATGAGGAAATGTTTGGCATTTTTGCTTGAAAACAGACTTAAATGGTTCATTTTTATCAAATAAATTTGGATTTATTATTATTTGGACTAATATGTTCAACTCTTCTCCACATTCCATGTAATGTTCCAGGTTTAAATGCAGCCCCGGGCCTTTCCTGCATGCCACACCCCCAGTTTTTACCATTCATTCCATCATTTATCTATCTTATGAGGGCAATCCTCCAATATATATAAATATATATATATATAAACCTAAGATTAACGATGGTACCACATTGTGCTCTAATGTCATTGATCTAAACAACAAGTAAAAGTCAGGACAGCGACGACAGCAGTCTGGCTTTAAAGTGCATTTCAACCAGATGAGGCAGCAGCACTACGTGGCCTCAGCCAGCTGGATGAAAAGAACACATCTGGCGAGCTGAGTCAAATGCCTAAAGATGCCAAACTCTGTTGAAATATTTGGCGAAGTCGTCTCTTCCACTCAAACACGTGAACAGTAAAAATGTAGAGAGAGACGGTTGCAGAGGGATGCAGACATACTTTACTGTACTGTACTGTACGCGAACATGCCCACTCTGCATTTCAATACAAACCATCGCTGTAGGTGAAACAAAGCCGACTTTGTCACAAGGCCAACATCAATACACATTCAAACTGCTTACATGTAGAGACGGGAAGGACTATTCCTTCTATTTACAATAGCACAAACAAAATGCTGACTTCTGTGAAGAGGATGACATGTCAGTTTGTCTGGAATAAAACTCCCTATGACACATCTATCACTTTCCTACTGGCCCCAGGTGAAACATATGGCACTCCTGGAGGGCTGTGATGAATACACTAGCCCTATAAAATAATCCCCGGTTAGCCGACACAGGTGTTGTAGTACAAAGTAACCATTACTTTCTTTTCTGTCTGACAATTAACTGAGTCAGGGCAGGACAAGCCCATGTACTATCCCTTTGAAACCAGTCATCTTCAGCTCCTCTGAATGTCTGCAGCCAGTCCTGTCTTGTTCATATCTCCTCGGTTTTGTGGCATAGCTGAAATATTTCAAGTTAAAGAGTTAAAAAAAAAAAAAAAAAAGAAGGATGGAGCGAATACAGCTAATCTTCATTGGCTTTAAATATTTGTAGCAGATTTACAGGAAAATTCTAAAGTGTTGCTGCTGAATGTGGGGGAAAACCCCGGGTGGGTTCTTGTAAAAGACTGGAAACACTCTTTTTGGCCGATCAACTGATCTAAATCCGCTTCCGGCCTCACATTTTCATTCACTTTGTTTTCCAGCATCTCTGCAGTTTAGCAGGCTCTCCTCCAGGGAATGTGCTTCATCCTTCTTCCCACTTCATCCTGACTTTTTCTTCCTGTCCATAACTCGCCTCACTCCCATATTTGTTTCTCCATTCCTTTTCACAATCATGCACGTGTTGAGTATCAATGGCTTGTATGACACAGACAGTATACAAGACACTGGGTGGAACCGCTCCTTTGCATAAACATTTCCACAGTGAGGAGGAGAGCTCGGATGTCTGTGCTCAGAGGGCAGAGGGCTGCGTTGCCACAGATACACGGATCTGTTTGGACGGCAGAGGGTTTTCCCTTAGAGGACCCCAGAGGTGCCCAAGGATATGCCGCACCCTTAAAATATAGCTGAGCCCTAATAGTTTGCACATGAGCTGTTACATAACGCGATCTCTGCCTTGGAATCACATCATGACATGCCTTGCAGAAACACGATCAGTTCATGGGTAGTAAATAAGTGTTGGAAAAATCCACTCGAACACAAAATTCTCACAACTTCTTCCCAAAGTTTTAGGCAATTCAGGGTGAGCTGAGGACGTTAACGAGAGACTGCCAGGATGGCAAAAACGTAGCTTGCTTCGATGAGTTTTCCTAACTGCTTGCTGACATGTTTGTGAATCAACTCTTGGGGCAACTGGTACTGGGACTGGCCTGGAGTTATGGGACTGTAACACCAGGCCCATAGGAATTCAACAAAACTGCCCAAACTACAGCATTGCCAGCAACGTCAATCGTCAAATGGTCACATACTTGACAAGAGGATACGGAAGAGAACATCCACGGATTGCTCTCAGTTTCAGGACTAATGATACGCATTTATATAAAGCTTATTTAGGGTGTAAAGGTTCAACAAAGCGACTGAGAGAGAGAGAGAGTCTACAGAGATACTTCACATCATAAATGTTACTGTCCTTAAGATTTTATGGGACAATAAAACTACTATTTATCATCATTTTGTACCGAGCTCAAATGCCATTCCGATTTCTAGAAGGGTGGCAGTAAGATCAGGGCAAAGCTTTGAGTCTCATGTCATTGACAATTCAATGGCAAACCAGTTGCTCTATGTATGTTGTACAATATCTAACACTGTATGGTGGCCAAAGGGTCATTGGCTAAGGTGGATGACATATAAGATGTCATCTGTGTATATCATTGAAGTCTTGACGCAATGAATCATACACACGGGGATAATGCTGCACACTTTTCTCCAGTCACCTCTCAAAGTTGCACACACAAGTAGTTGTGTGAAGAATGAAGAAACAGAGCTTCGAGAGAGAAGTTCAAATCCTGTTTTCTCACCTCCGCACTTAACCTGCGTGAAGTAGCCGTTTTACCAGGATTGCCAATTTTGAAGGGTGTCAACACTTACCAGAAAATAGCCTCCTTGATTCTAATGTCATATGGTTGGGTGGGAGGTATAAATGATTTGACTGGCTACAAATAATTAGAGCATCTACCCAATAGCATGCTGGCTCTGAAAGTAACAGCTGACTGTGCAGATTGCTGAGTGCTTTCTTGTTTAGTCTTCTTGCAAACATGAACAACTCTCAGTTTCTCCGCCCCCATGGTTGCTCAGTTTGTTTGTCTGATCTTGTCTTTAGAGACTCTGATATTTTTAAACTTAAAACAACGTATAGTACTGTTGCACATTTTTGCACAATTATGGATCCTGCTTGTGTATTAAAGCATCTTTCCTCTATTCTTTCTAAATAAAACCCTGAATCATTGAGTTTACTTCAATAACATTGAAGCCAAAATGCAAAGTCAGTGTATCAGCTGAGGAGCTTGGCATCATCTTGATCACCATCAGTCGGCTGAAACTCCAAGGTAACTTCCTTAATTCACTCTTATTATATCTCAGTATCACTCATCACTTCTGTCTTTGCAGCGTCCGCTCATACCAGCTGAAAACTCATCGTGCCCCTTTTCACATCCAGTTCAAATCAAATTAATCCTCCTGTCCTTTTGCTGCCTCTTCAGCCAAGCTAACTAATACTGTGCTGCCTGCAAAGAACGTAAGGAATGTTGTCATTTTTTAACGTCTGAGCCGTGGCTTCTCTCTGAAGTGACGGCGCATTACACAAGAGGATGAAAAATTGAACTTTCCTGTTTCATTCCCATGCATCAAGTTATTTTTATTATTGCTTTTTTGCTCTGCTTTACATTCTGTTCTGCCGCTGTGGCTTGGAGTGCCTCTGCCTGCTTGCCATAATATCACAGCACAGAAAAATCCTGTGACAGTGATAATTTATGTCGCTATTACAATATACACAATTATATGTGTCATTGGATTTATTGGAAAAGCGACCGCGGAGTGTTTGTGTGACACGTAATACATGCAAACTGACACAAACATCTCGAGTTTCTTTGTCACCAAGAGCTGATACGGGTCCCTGTTGCTGGTGTTCAATAATTCAGGGAGTGGGATGTGTGCATCCAAAATCCTGACTAGGCACTAAACAAAAACAGAAGCAGGACAACAGAAGAACCAACCAACCAACACTTGATTAACGCTCTGATAGTAATTAAAGAAGCAACTTTCTGACTAAATAGTTTGCCGGGTGCAACTCAGATGAAGGAATACGTTTTCATGTACAGTGCTCTTGCACAAGAAACAACAAGTCTTTTTCATTTTTAATTAAAGATCACTGGTAGGACACCTGCAGGCTAAGTGAAATAGAAAAGCTTTTATGGTGCGTCTCACTGCCAAAGCACTGTAACTCATTACAACGACACTGCAGCAGAGGAGCCAGAGACCAAAGTGATGATAGTGGAGTGAAAAATACTGACGTCCTGGTTGCGGTGTGTGGATGGTTTGAATACATGCATTCGTTACAAACCACAATTCTGCATCTTCTACCTATATGTTGTCTGCATGATTGGTGTTTTTAATCTACGTATCTATGCATCTTATTTTCCTCCTGTATTCAAAGTTTAAAGCTCCAAATTGAAACAACACACTCACTTCACTGTCATGACCATGCACATGTGGAAGAGAATATATAGGACACCCACAGTTCAATAACTAAAGCTGTGTGTAAAGACACATACTGTATTGTGCAAATAAGACAAACCTGAGGACATGTCAGTGCAGAGATGGTTAAATCCTGGATGAATGTCTTATTTGGCTTTTGCTCTCTTGACATTGCTTTTGTAAGATTGCTCCTGCCATAATTATGACTGTAATCTATCAATTCCCTTCAGTGAAATGAATGTGCTATCAGCTCTAACAGATTAAGTCTATCAAGTCCATACTAAAGTGAACACAATTTGCAGCACACTCCAAGCCTGTTCCACTAAATCTGGATAGCTGACTCAGTTCAAGCCTCAGACTCTTTGGGCCAAGTGGCTGAGTCAACTGCATAACTAAAAAAAAAAACCTACTGCTCCTAAAGAGTCCTGTCAGAGCCTGAAGGTCTAAAGGCCCTATACACACCTTATAATGTACACTATGGTACAACCATGGCTGTAGATGCTACTCCAGAAAATGGATTGATGGACTGATTGTGATATAAAATGATGTACAGTATACCATGAGGATTAAATCCACACCGCCCACCTTTGATTTAAAGTAACAAAGTGTCCTGATATGGCTTAGAATAGGATCGAATAGAATAGAATAGAATAGAATAGAACAGAGTAGAATAGAATAGAATGCATTTGGAGAATAGAACAGAGCAGAAACGAATTGATTAAATCAGAACAGAATTAAGTAGAACTGAGCAGAACACACTAGAATAAAACAGAACAGGGCAGAAGAGATCAGAATTCAACAGAACAGAACAGAACAACAGAACAGAACAGAGTAGAACATACCGGCACAGAAATAATTAGAACGGAGCAGAAATAATTTGAACAGAGCAGAATGGAACAGATCAGTTTTCAACAGAACAGAACAGACTAGAATAGAACTGCACAGAATTAATCAGGACAGAGAAGAATTGATTAGAACCCAGCAGAACAGACTAGACTAGAACAAACAGAAACACAAACAGAATGGTAAACATCAGAGTGCTTGTGTCCAGACCACCATAGTTAAGTGGATGTGTGACCAGAATATTCCCTCAGCTCAGTGTGTGTGTGTGTGTGTGTGTGTGTGTGTGTGTGTGTGTGTGTGTGTGTCTGTGTGTGTGCCCCTCACATGGTGGAACAACTGACAGCAGTGGCCACAGGTGACAGACAGCCAGACAGACAGATCATTTGGTCTTCAGCACTTGTGTTCACTGCCATCACTCATTCAGCTCACGTCATTAGTCGGTTCAGCCCTGAAAGCTGTGTCTTCACACTGAGGCTGCTGGCTGCTCTGAGGTCTGTGTGGAGGATAAATCATGTCCAAACGTACGCAACCAAAAGACTGTCAGCCCCATAACTGTAACAGTGCAACGATTATCACAGTGGAGGAAAATGCAGTGTTATTACTGTACCAGAGAGCAGCTAATGTTAGGGTTGTAGATTTAAAAGCATGTATTCATGTGTTATTACTAACTTGGATGTGTCTCAGCTCAGCCTTCATCCAATGATACGCGTTTTTGGAAACGCACAAGGAGCAAAAGTGAACAGTTTGTGTCTTTTGGCGCTTTTCTTACCTATAAAGTAGTTGAATGACCAGTGGAAAACGTCGTTAGATCCAGTCAGACAAGATATCCAACTTCTTCAGCCTGATGATGTGGTGGTGGTGTTGGTGGCGGAGCTGCTTTTTCTCCTCGACACAACTTTTCAGCAGCTACACGTCCCTCAGCTTCGGAGCTGTGCACAGAGACATTGTACCCCACCCTCCCCGGGGAAGAACTGCTTTATTTCGGCGTGAAGGTCAAGAAAACATGTTGACAGTAGAAAGCCACGCGGCTCGGTCCTGGCTGTGTCTCGGTAGAATCAGCTGTCATCACATTAGAAACAGGCGCAGTCGAGTCACTTAGCGCCTCTCCATGCCTACATACAACAACGCCACCCACTTTTTTCCAAAGTGACCCGGGGCTGGCCCGACCGGCGCCTGACTGAAAAGAAAAGAAAGTGGTTCCAAAAGCATAGGAGAGCACTGACTAATTAATTACTAATAATTGTAAAGTAATTTTAACTTACATTTGATACTTTCACACTGTTATTTGTCAATAGTGCACAGGCTCGTGCAGCCACAACATGAGCCCAACAACCAGTGGTGCCAGGTAACTAAGTACATTTACTAAAGTATTTCCATTTAACGTGACATTAAACCAGTACATCTCAAAGGTAAATATTGTACTTTTATGCTCAACTAAATGTTTCTAATAATTCTAGTTAAGTTACTTTGCAGATGCAGATTTTACACACAAAACACATGATCAGTCTATAAAATGTAATGCTATTGAACCACCCAACAAAATCAAAATCATTTGAACTTACCTTCACCTTCACCAGCTACAACATTAAAATGCCACTTCAACATTGATGCAGTTATATTAATCCTGTATTATATGACTGCAATTAATAATTATTTTCTTTATATATTTTTTTTATCAAATGGTTGAAGATAAATGGCACTTAACCCAAAATATATTCAGTTTCCTCAAAAGCAGCTCATATAGGAGCTGGATCTGGGTAAAGGTAGCTTGAAAAAAATACTGGTGATTAAATAATGAATCGATTATTAATTTTCTGTGGATGGCCTGATCATTTCAGGCTTTACTTTTTTAAGTACAGTTTGCTGATAGCTCTGCACTTTTATTACACTTTGAAGGCAGGACTTTTATTTAGTTGAGTATTTTTGCATTGTTGTGATATTATTATCACTTAACTATTCAGCAGATGTTGGCCCCCATTTTTTTATATTTCAAATTGTTTTGATGGACCAGAGTGAACTCACAGAAACTGGAACTTTATCAAAAAATGTCATCATACATAAAGCCATATTTTGTAATTTTTCCCCAGAATAACCTTCCCTCTTATGACTTGTACACAGCTGACTCAATCAGAACACACAATTAGCATTCACTACACTATTACAAATGACACACTTGGTAAAAAAAAAAAAAGGAAACCCAACATTTCAAGGATATTTCTTGATTTTCCAGTTTACACTGTTGCATAACTTACCCGTTCAGCATAATTCCTGTCATATTATATGTCATCCATTGCTTGTGAGACACAGAAGAGGGAAGAAACACTGCTTTTGTGGCAGAGAATGAACTAAAATCAAAATGAACATTTCCTCACTTCATTACCTCATTCCTGTGCAGGTCAGCACATGCTCGGAGTGTCCACTCCACCCAGACCAAATACTGTTCTCAGGAGTTTAAGGAAGTAATATTATCTAAGTTTGGAGCTTGGTGACTTTGGACATTCTTTTATTTTGTGTTACAACAATTAATTTAACTGAATTAAACTCAATCTCCGCGGTTCTGAATTTAAGATATGTTTGATGCAGTTAGAAGTGTCTGCATGTCAGGAGTGAATGTAAGGGAAATAGCGGGAGCTCATATGGTTTACAGAAGTTGAAAAAAGTTCCCTGTAATGAAGCTTTTGGACACTCAGGAAGGTGTAAGCAGAAAATTGTTTTGTGGCTTTCTTTCTCACTGCAGCTCTTTTATTTAGCGTAATTAAAACAATGAAAACCTTTTTTATAGGGAGAGAAAATCCCAGTCATTGCATTTGGTTAACCATTTTCTCAACCATGGCCATTGTGTGTAATGGCGTGAAACACTGAATCCTACTTTTGCTGTGTCTGCAGTAATGACAGCTTCCTCATATGTGATCTTGAATGTGCAGAACAATAGCAGGAAACAGAGCCAGTTGGATGTTTTCACCCTCACATGTTGGCACAGAAAAGACACAGAACACATGAAAACATCCTCAGTCAGACACACATACACACAACACAACATTTGTATTGTAGGTATTCACATTTATAGAGTCTTCATACGCTTTGTGTTTGGTTTATTACTGTGCAAAAGTGTTATAATTGTTACAATTATATAAGGAAAATATGTGTATTGTTAGAGAAAAATATAATATGGAGAATAACACACTACATGACATAATACATTATACCATTATACTTTTGAGAATGTCACTACATCATCACCATCCAATGACAAAGCACCAAAAAAAAAACAAAATGTTAACTTTTCATGAGCTGGAAAAAAAAGAAAAAAAAGATAACTTCCAATAAAATCTTGTCACCGGTGTCGTAGAATTTCTCTGCTATCTCTGAGTCAATGAAAGTGGGTAAAGCAGTGTAGGAGATGTCTGGCACTGTAGGACCATTGGTGGGCTTCATTGACGCCACTTTTTGGCCAACTCAGTGTACATAAATGCGAGCGCAGCCCCTCACACACACACACACACGCGCACACACACACACACACATGCTCTCGCCCATGCTACAGCTGAGAACACTCCAGATCAGTGGCACTGTATGAAATGCTGGCTTTGTCTTCTCACACAGTGGCCACTTTCATTCAAGGGCAGTATGTGGGTCTATTGTTGTCTTTCAATATTTGCTGCCGGTTGATCGTCACTATAATGCTCTGCAGGCAGAGAATACATTGGCTGTCGCACAGTCATCCCGTTGTGTTTCCTCTGAGAAACATGGAAATGACTGCAGCCAGTTGTTGCAGTTACTGAACCGATGTCAGAAAGTGAATGATTATTGTGACTCATTTTTATCATGACGGTACGGTTTGATGTTCCCCAGTCTCCTCTCATCAAACCATTTGTGTGTGTCTCTATGTTTGTCTTTGGGGGGAACCTCTGTGTCACTGTCACAGAGTCAAGAGTCACGGAGTGCCCAGCGAAGTGCGCTTTTCCTCTTTCCTGCTCGTCAGAGAGAGGCTATTGTTGTACTCTCTATAGTGTTCATGAAAGGTACGGGAAAAGCAGATTGAGAAATTTCGAGAGCGATAGTCCAGTCCACTCTTAACAGTTTGTTAAGTCCATTGCAAAGGGCCTCTTGCTTTTAGAGAGGAGTATCATTCAAAAAACCATACTCTGACAAAAAGGATCATATGTATTTTCCTGTCACCAAGAACAGCACGCTGTTGAAACCTTTCATAATGATACATTTTCCTGAAGTTTTCCGCCTCCATTATGTAACTTTGGTCAAATGAACACTTTAATTACAATGGGTAGGGGAATCTACGAGTGAAAGTGATGCAGAGATTCCATCAGCGTTGGATTTGACATATTAATTAACAAATGTTTACACAACAGAAATGCACAATTAAGAGTTCTTCATTTGAGCAATTAGGGATGAGCATGTCCATTCATTTCATTGTGCATTGTTCTAAGAGCCATCACCCTACCCTGTGCTGCCACCTCCAGGATGCTGAGGCTCAGTCTTGTGACAGTGCAGAACGTCAAGGCTTTCACGTCGGCTCGTTTTGTGTGTGTCATCTGCTTTGATGTTACTAACACGAAACAAACGTGATCAGTGATTGTTTGCCCACTGAGTGTATCTGTGTGGTCAGATTGCTTCTATATCCAGTTGATAAGAGCTTAGTATGAACAGTTGGTGGACTGCACCACTGGGTGACAGTGGGTTCTAGTTGGGTTCTGAGACAAATGGAACTGGATCAGCACATTAAGTAAAGGGAAACTATTGTCTGTATTTCCAGTAAGTCATTTGACGGTAGTGGTGATGCACATTATTACTCCTTGATCAGTCTGACAAATCTCATAATACACATACGTATATAATATATTACTTTTTATATCACTCAAATTGTAGTAATATTATATTAATTATATATTAGTGATTATTTTATTATTATGGTCATTGCAGAGGTGTCCAGAAGTGTAATTGTGAGAGTGAGATACATGTTCAACTGTATCAGCTGATGATTATTTGTTAAGAATTCACATAGACAAATCAATTGCCAGTGGGTTTAGTAAAGGTAGTAAAGCAGATGCAGATGTTTCCTAGGGGGCCAGGATGAGAGCTTTTCTTTCTTGAATAAATGCCCTTTTGACAGGAAACTGGATCAAATACAGAACAAAGGCATCTGTGTTTGGCTCCCTTCCTTGTGCTGCAGCGACATCTACTGTTCTACAAATGTAAAACATGAGATGTCTGAAAGGTTTAGCAGGTAAAAGTAGATTTTTCCAGTGAGCAATGCATTATTTCCAGATGACCAGAATAGATTTGAAACACCCCTCGACTTGTAAATATAGGAGGAAAACTGTTATTATTGCATATTCTCAGGGCAATGAGTCAAATAACATTTAACATGAAGCTCGGACTAACAGAGTTTGAAGCTTGGTATTTCATATAACATTTACAGTTAAAGCTTTATCTTTCCACCTCATTTCATTTTGCTTATCTAATGTCATGTATCTTGCTTTCTTAGTATTCATTTACTCCTTATGTGTGTATGTATCTGAAATGCTATAAAACAAAGATTACTATTGGTACTATTGTTATTTTTTAACAGGGAAAAACCAGTGATGTTATTCATTCATATGCATTAAAGAAGAATAGGCAGGCGAGACACAATAAAAACACAAACTATAAAGATGGTAAATTAAAACAGTCTTTTATTTTCAATTTCAATTTTCCTCAAATTATAGAAATCAAAATCCAAAAAAGTCCTTTACAAAGACAGGATAGCTGTGTTCATACAAATCAACACTGTTACATAAATACACCAGGTTTGCAACATTTCCTTAATACAGACACACAGTTTACATTTATCAACAAAAAACAAACAAAAACAACAGAGGTTTGAAATACATAATCATAGGACTACAAAGGTAAAATTACATACATATATTATGGTCATTTACCATGTTTATGTGGTGTCTAAATCATTGTCCATGTCTCATCTAGGGCCGAGCTTTAAGGGGGCCTTCGGAGACGAGAGGTTCTTCTTGCTGTTGTGGGGCTTCACTGGTTTGGGGTTTTGTTTTGGTGCTGTCTTCAAGTAAAAATGAAGCTGTCAGGGAGGAGATGTAGAAAAAAGTGTAAACGATCAAGGCGCAATATCATCACAGCCCACAAGAACATACAGACAAACAATAAATTACGAGCCTCGTCTAGGGCTCTTTCCCTCTAGTACCTGCTTTTTCCTCTTAAAAAAAAAAAAAAAAAAAAAAAAAAAAAAGTATAGTCTTATTCAGCCATATATGCCCTGTCCATACAGACACAAACACACCTGTATGGCCTCAGCTGGTCCCACTGTAACAGTGCTGGTGGAGGAGATGTAACCCGGGGCAGATGCAGTCACAGTGTAGGTGCCTGGTAACAGGAGTCTGAAATAGTCGCCATCCACTCCTGGAGGATCACACACACAAACACACACACACACACACACAGGGAAAAGATTGGTGGTTGAAACATCCAACTACTGTTTCTCAAACTTTAAGTTACACAGTGGTGGAAGAAACATAAGTATTCAGATCCATTACTTAGGTATTAGTAAATTGAATAAATAGAAAAGTTATATTATTATATATTATTCTGATGGATTATTATTACTGATGCATAAACATATAAATAACATTTTAATGTTGTAGGTGGCCAAAATGTAACCGATTTTTTAGCTATTTTGTGTCACCAGTTGGTTTCATTTACTGTATAATCTTTATATAACCAATATTTCATGTGTTCATTTCAGGTTTTCAAAATCTTAATCTGCAAAGTAAGTAGAGATTGTGGCAGACAAGTTAAAAAAATACTATAAAATTGAAATATTTCCCTCCTAAATGCAGTGTAGTAGGAGTATAAAGTAGCATGATATTTAAATACTTAAGCAAAGTACTTGAGTAAATGTAAAACATTGCATGTACAATTTGCATTATTTTCAAAGTGCATTTCGACCATTGGCCACCAGAGGGCAGCTTGTTCCATTCCAGTGTGAGGATTGACTGAACTTTTTTTATTTTTTTTTTTTATTTGGATGATTCAATAAAATAAAAAAAATAAAAAAGACTCTTTCCTATTTCTCATACACTCTTGCACAAGTAATATTTTTGGACACTAATCTTATACGTCACAGACCAGGACATTAGCAGATCATTTACCACAAACCTAAGCCACATATTTCTTCAACCCTGGAGTCATCAGTAAAAAAAACAAAACTTCCAGGAACAATAACCACATCTGTACAATAATTAGCTGTTGTTCCCTCAACTGCTTCTTACCGCTGGTCACATCATGGTGGATGCCAGCTACTGCAATCTCAGCATTGCCGATAGGGTTGTTATTTTCATCATACACCATGCCTTTTATCCCATGATGCACCTGAAAAAGGAGAAACGTGTGTATTACTTTTTGTAAATTGTGCACAACCCAAAATATAACAACATGTGCTAAAAAGTCTATTAGGTAAGTGTGACCACAGATAGCGTTGTGTTTGAATGTTGCACTAGATTACAGCATTGATCGAAAAGATCATATCAGGCCATCAACTACAGTTTAGAAGCAAATGCCACGACAGTTAGACCTTATTGACCTTTCCCCGGTCCGCAATAGACATACAAGCAAAACAAGACCAAAACCGTATCTGCAGGCCCTTTCAGTTTGGTTTTTCAGCGATGTGGAAAAAAGGTATGCATTGCTAGACCCTCCCTTGTGGCTTTACAGCATCACTGTATTTTATCTCAGTGGCATAAGGGACATTTTGTCTTCAAACCAAGGCTTAATTTAATGCTCCACAGAAGGTAAAAGTCAGCTTACTTGTATTACACTGAATTTCATGCAGCTCATTTTGAGTCACTTTATCCAGAGAATCCCAGCCAATACTTACAGGAAGCCAGAGTATTGGACTCTTGACTCTTGGCAGTTGCATTTTTGTGCGTAACTGTATGACTGTGTATTTGTGGTGTGTGCAAGGAGTTGCTAAATTGTAATACTTTATTGACATAACTGTAATCTGCCAAAAATTTGAGTGTGTGTGAGTGAGTGTGTTTGTTCCGACCTGTTCCAGGTACGAAACCAGTGCCTCTCGGTTGCCCAGCCACTCTCTAGGCAGTGCTGATGCTGGAGGGAACTTATCACAGCTCAGCTCCAGGGTGATCTCAAAACAGTTGGTGTACAGGTAGTTGAAGTCCTGCATGCCTGAAACACAAAGATATTTGATTTCCCTCTAGATTTCATTAACGTAGGATAGGTGGAATTTGTTACAGTGGACTCAAAAACCATGGGTGAGCAATTTTGGTCAGTGAGATAGTGGACACCAAAGCTTTTACTAAGTTGTATGAAAGCTGTTTCTTTTGATTCTTTCACAAAAGGCTGGACTTTAAGACCATTTTTTCACGGACTTTCAGCACACCCAAAGCCAGGCTTGCTTTCTGAAAGACCGAACTTTCTAAAGCCTAATGCATATGAGGCCGTTATTGGGAGGGAAAGTTCAAATGTAACCTCATAGACCATGACATAATACTTGGAGCAAAAGGAGTTGTTAAAATAAACATAACATGCTGCTACTAAATGCGACTGCGGGTGTTTTTCACCCAAATCAAAAAGCTCGCATGACTCAACTGAAAAGCTCAACAGATTCACATTCCTTAGAAGAATCCAGACCAGCTCAGACCAGGACTTACAGATCAAAGACTCGGGTCTTGTTATTGCTGCAGTTTCCAGGCAGTTTTGATGAACTTGGTGTACTGCAACTTCGAGGCATATGGAAAAAGATTGCTGGAAGTGTTCATCAAGTCTTAAAACAAAGGTCCCAACCCATAAACCAAACAAGAGGGGGCTGAGGACTTTAAGTTAGCTGCCACTGCCAAAGCTTGTATAACTCCCAACAGCCTGTAGGTGGCCAATGCCAGAAAATAAAATGACTTTGAACCAAACCCTAATAACAGCCCCACTAAGCTTGCTGGCTCTTTGTGTGGCACACAAAAATGAAAAAAACAAATCTCTACTATTCAGCGTATTTGCAATTGTTGGGAGATTTTCGCTACTAATGAGACACTTAATCCATTTACACAACATAGGATTTCAAAAGCCAAAGACCAGATATAGTGGTTAACACAACAGTAAAAATACAGTAAACACTGTATATTTATATGGGGAATTGTTCCAGCATAACTACTGCCGGCTTAGTCGGTTTTAGCACTTGTGTAGTAAAACTAGGTTCATAAAAAATAATGGTGTGTGCATGTCTTTATTTATTTTAGTCAAACTTCTCTACTATTTACTAAGTGTTAAGGGACTGTATGAAATGTATTTGGGTGGCAAAAGCAAGGCCGCCCCCAGAACCACTAACTAAACACTTACAACCACTGTCAGTGACAAAATGAACTAGACACAGGTGGCAGATCTGTGCACCTTGAAAACATAAATCTGTAGTGACATAAGTTCAGATACCCCACCTCCCCACTAATAATTTTCATACAGTTCCTACATACAGGGTTTCTGTTGACACCTCTAGTCACATATCTGTGGTAAACTGATTTCTGATGGTGATTAAACCCTCCAAGGTGGTGTGATTTACAGCTAAACTGAGGGGTCAGTAGGAGTGCAGCTGTTGATGAACAGGAGGTGAGGAAGTCAAAGGCAAGAGGTGAGCACAGAGGCCTCAGGAAGGGTCAGATAGTTCATGAGGACCCTGGGAGAGCGTGCCATGCAAGCCACTCGAGGCATTTCATTCATGCTGAAGTCATTCACGCAGGTGGCCTTGTCTTTCTTTGAAACGGGAATGATAATAGATGTTCGTCCGACACTTTGTTTTGTACTCGGAGGCAGTCTTCACCCGCCCTTCATCTGTTCTGTCTCTGTATCTGAGGTGTATGGCCATGCACGTCAATGTGTATATCTCATGCAGCTGCATACTCTACTGCTAATGAAAGCACAGGAGGTCTGAATATAAATTGTTACTGATATTGGCGATTTGAGTGTTGGACACAAAACCTGTGAGTGTATCTTTAAAGATGATAATTTACATGCATTTCATGATTCCAGTGTTGTTTCTAGTGTCTTTCAGTTAAAAGTTTTATTTGTTTCCGCTTCATGCTGCTAACGAACAGACGCCTTTCTTACCTTTGGACAGAGAGTACCAGCTGGCCCCGTTGGTGATCCCCTCATCAAAGAAGTCCCCACAGTTCCAGCCCTTGTGCATCCAGCTGTGAGCGTATGAGTAGGTCCTCGCCAACTGTCATCACACACAAATGCACACGTGCCCAGTCACCCACAGCACGTTTTCACACACAGGACATCAGATGTCTGGGGAGAAATTCTTAATCTGCAGCACACCTGTCTGAAGATTTTGTCATCCGGAGTGGCTGCATACGTGGTCCTCCCTCGAATGCGGGGATCTCTCGACTTGTCAAAAGGGTAGTTGGCCACCACAGCTCCTCCGTGGAGATTGGCCGACAGGACAAAATTGTAGTTTTGCATCCATTTTATGACTGCCAAGGTCTCTGGTTCAACCTGTAGAGGATAGTCATTGAGAAGGTTATAAAGGAGCTTAGAACTTTTAGGGCTGAGGTACTTACCGGCCATATGGACCTTTTTATATACAGACACACCCAAAGACATATTGAATCCAAGTACTTGTGATACCGTGGTGCAGTATTTACATAATGTCCTTTATCAAATGTCCGACTTTTATTATTGTTAAATAATTAGTCCACAAATGATTTCCCAATCCTTTAAACAAACCGTCTAGTATATTGTCTAGTTATTTATATGAAAATATTATACATAGCCTTCACTTCACCCCAGACCTTAACCAAACAGCATCAGTGGACTGAAGACATCTGGTTTTCTTTTCACCAACAATATACGGCTTTCTCTTGGCTGGTTATCTGGATAAATTCTAGTTGTCTCCGCCTTGCCATATGCACATATTTCCTCTGTGGTTTTTCTTACCTCTTTTTGGCAAACCGGTCAAATTATAGGCGACCATGGTTAATTCTTCAAGGCATCTTCTACCTTTCTCAAGCCCATGAAATGATCCCTCAACTTTATTTGCAGTGCACTTTCTCCCACATCCTTTAATGCTGCAGTTTATCTAATTTTTTAAATTTTTTTTATCAAGGCTCTAAATGAATCAGCAATGGTGGTTAACATTTGTTAAAAGCCCCTTCTTGTCTGTTTTTGAGTCTGGAATTCAGGGAGAAAGATGAGTTTACAAGATGATGCAGTACTTTAGTAAAAGCCGCCAGAATGGAAACACAACAGTTACTTCTACAGTAAATCTACAATAACAAAACTAGTGATTTGTTTGCCACAAAGCTACTTTAAAGATTACGTAAGGCGGTTAACATTTAGCTGTCATTAATTAATGCATCTCCTTCTGCACAAACAGGGTCAGGCTTTGCGTCACATTACCTAACCACATGGCATCTCCAGACATCCAGACTACAGACAGAGCCCTTCAAATTCCAGTTCATGCTGTCATTTCTTTTCTCTGTCAGTGGTAACTATCCTCACGCACTCCTAGCTCTATATCATGTCTGGAGACAAGGAGTAATACCTCTCCTTGAATACGGTATGTAGGAAAATAAACAGTCTGTTCACAGTTCAAGAATAATCAGGCCAGTCAGGGCTCAGTAGCCTTGAATACAGCATTGCTATCAAGAAGCTTTTCTTCTGTTTTGAGGAGTGGCAGGTATTTATGATCCATGGGTCTTTATATACACCCATATGTGCTTTGAAGTCAGACCTGTCACCATGGTGTAGGGTTACATATATGAAGGGCGCACACACACTGACAATCATATCTCAGCGTTACACTACTAAAGTAACTACACAGACAGCGAGAGAGGAGCGCCTCATCTTAAATCCAAATCCACACAAACCCACACATTCTGGATCACTCAGTGGTTCATTGACATTTCGTGGTTAGTTTTCACACTGTATGAGGGATGTCCTCTGCGCGCCAATTTATTGTCAGCGGAGACTCTTGCAAAAACATTGCCTGGCCTCATGGTGCGAGGCGGGCTCTTTTTCAGAGGCTGAGTAAATACTTTATTTCGAAGAACAGAACCTCGCTGTCAGTCTGTGAGTAGTGGAAAAACCTAAAAAAAAAAAAAGGATTCCTGAGCGAAATTAACCGTGAGAAATTACAACTACACTGGGAAACTCTGAGATGAGAGCAAGCGCTGGTCCTGTTTTGCAATTTATTCGAGGATTGAAACTATGCTTCTTCACCCAGGAATCCAAATACTCCATGAGTAGCGTGCGACACCTGGAAGGCCCTGAGTTGTTGTATTTGTCAGTTATTGCAGCTGCTGGCCAAGAAACATATTTTTTCACCTCTGCCCTGTTTTCGTGATAAGGAAAAGGGGGAAAACTGTGTGACTAACTAAAACTCATTCCTCTGGATAAAACATCATCAGCTGGCTAATGTAAATGTAGCATGTCTGAGGCTGCAGGCGAGCACAGGGGCTTGTGGCTTCATGCAGCCTGCGAGGATGTAATCCTGACCAGCATGAATGAATGAAGTATCTGTAACAGCGGCACAGTTTCTCTTTTGTGTATCTCTTTCAGGCGGCAGTCATGTGGGTAGACAGCCAGCCCGCAACTGGAAGGACCAGCATTTTAGTCTTCTCAATGCATTTGCAGCCCAGGAAAAAAAATAAATAGTACTTGCGCGGCATCAACAAATTAGTTGATATGTGATCAAAGCGGTAAATAATACTGAAATAATTTCTCAATAATGCTATACTTCGTCAAAACCTAGATGAATGTTTACTCGGAGGAGAATATGCACTTCTCCTCTGACTCTAACTGCACATTTGATAAGATTTGCGGTCCCTTCACTGATTATAGCTTCAACTTAGTAGTGTGGATTGATTTCTGTGCCTCTCTGAGCGTGGCTCTCTATAGTTTATATATGTAAAGAACGCTCACTGGATCAGTGTGTTTGCACAGCATATCGCAGTGTGAGAATTTTTTTTGTCTTTTTTTTCTCTCTGTGTCCGACTGAATGTCAGCTGGGTGTATCAGGGTGGGGTGTTTTGTTGTTTCCTTTTTGTGTTTTAATATAGAGTTGTTCCAAAAGTTCAAAATAAAATAGTAAAAAAAATCTTAAGACCATTATTTCTAAATAGTGCAGGTAGCTACGATGGTTATACTTTCCTCCAGTTAAACCTATAACATCACATTACTAATTACATCCCTGTTTTTTACTCTGAGAAGGGGATATTACAAATTTTTATATTAATTACTTTACAATGGGTAAATTACATCATTATTTCTCATTGTTAATATAATATCGGATGGACAGATGACAGATTAACTACGTTGTCTATTAACATTAAACCTAATGTAATGTCTTTTTCATATATGGTTAATTTGGTCAATAGTGTCATAATGTGATGGGAGCAAGCTGTGTCATATTTGACTGTATTTAGCTTTTGGAACTTGTAGGAATGTTTTTATTATATCTGTAGAGATATTACATTATCTAGCAGTAACAACACTCAGTGGCTTCAGGAAGGAGGGAGCAGAAGGCCAGGCCAGTTGAAGATAACATTACTGCGGATGAGACGTCCCCCAGGATCTGACCTTAAATAGTTATTCTCGGCAGACTGTTAGTTATAGTTTGACAGCACACACTTGCATACTTCCACATGCTCTCTGTTCATTTTGTTCTGCAGTGGTCTAAAACAGTAAGTACGCAGTAAAATATAGCAGAGGCCATTCAATCAACCATGTCGCTCCCACAGCCAAACTATATGCATTGCAATATTGAGCAACAAATAAAATACTTCAGCAGCCAAAGCTGTCTTTGTCTTTCAATAAATGATAGTGAAGTGTATTCCCTCAGTGCTATTCACTGTGTAGGGCAGGTTTCTGTTTTGCATGGGAGAGGACATGTAGTTGCATGTACAGTACCTGACAGAGCAGAGAGCTTTGTGTGTTTTTGCCAGGTTAAAAATATTTCAAGGTGCACAGTGTGTACATTTGTAAGTTGTTTCCCAATAGTCTCATAGCAACCTAACTATCCACAACCAGGGCTCCATGGGGATTGTATTGGTAAGTTCAAGAAAGTAGGCATTTGTGTTCTTTGGCCACAGAGACTTGGCAATGAACAGACAACTTTGAGTGAAATCGCAGGTTTGTAAGCTATGTGGAGATTCAGGCAGCACCTCAAGGTAGCAGGTAACAGTTACACTCTGAGACCGCAGAGTCGCTTAGTTCAACTTCTCATGGTGGTGATGGGGAGACAAAAATGTTTAGCTGAAGCTGAAGGTCTTCATATACATTGCATACTGTATATCTTATCTTGTGTTACCATTCAAGAGTGGGGACATCTGTATTTTCCATTTAATTTTGTTTCCTTCCTTCCTACATTTTTGAGGCTTTTTCTGAGCTTGAGTCCACAACAACTGTCGACAAACAGATGCCATGACCGATAAACTCATATTATTTATCAACAAAACCTCTGGACTGTCTTTAAAATTAAGGCGGGATCTAAAAGATCATCTTTAGAGATGCTTTTCTTGCACTTTGCCATGTGGGTTGGAAAGAGTGCGTCTGCCATTTCGCCCACCTGTTTCAGTTCGCAAAGACAAAAGCGAGCGGCTTCTTTCAGACCCAGAAGAAGAAAAGCACAGTTTACACATAGGTTTTACAGTTAAGATCCAATCCAAATGGGTCAGACCGCTCTGGCATTCACAAACATACACAACATGCCTACAAAGCCATTTACTGGGTCTACTTATTTATGCATAAATTTACGCACAGTTTCTTTTTATTTAATTAAAGCTCAACTGGCTGCAGGTTCTGATCCGGCACAAATCTCATGAATTCATTCATGTCAACAAAGTTAAAGCCAATATATCTCAGCTGTGCTACAGCTGCTCATTATTCAACTCTATATTCAAACAATGAACACACACTGACACAAGCATGAAAAATGTCCTCATCCATCTTCCTCTCTCACCCAAACATGCATATATTTGTACGCATGTGCACACACACATATGCATTGATAAATGGTGTCTTATGGTAAAGGGTGTCCTCAGTGTTTATCCAGCAGCACTGACCTGTTGCTCCCAGTTGTCGGGCAGGGGCAGGTGGTGGTTTCGTCCATTGGTTTTCTCGTAGTAATACATGAGCGCATTCAGGTCCGGAAAGTTCCGGTTCAGATCCATCTCTCTTGCGTTCCCTCGACCCACCAAGTAGCCGTTGAACTCTGGACCCTGTTGACCCAAAGAAAAAATATCATGTGTGGAAAACTGCAGCCTGTTGAGTCACCCTTGCTTGTTGCTCAGTTGAGTATTTTAAATCATCATGTTTTGGCTTCTGGGGTTGTGTTCTTACTGCTTGGTAGCAGAGAAGGAAAACTGACTTTCATTATTGCACGAACTGCACAAGCAAGCAGTGTAACAACAGTACATTATTTTCCAACAGGTTTAATCCACAATGATTAACTTGTTCTCTTAGGAATCCAAACTTAGATCTTTCCCAAAACACTTTAATGGACGATAAGACTACGCCAACAAGAATGAAAATTCAAGACACGTTGAGTCCTGACTATAATAAAAAAGGCTATAATATAGCAGGGCATGGCACAGTATTGAAAGTTTTCATCCCTGCTAGCAATGTGGCTCTAGGGATGGCAATGATGATCTGTTGGTCGGTGCAGGAGGAAAAATCTCATAACTGCTGCCATCAAATTTTGTACAGACAGTCATTGTACCCAGAGGATGAAGCCTAATGACTTTGATGATTCCCTGACCTTTCATCTCGTGCCACCGTGATGTTCACATTTGTGGTTAATGATGAAATGTCTCCACGACTAATTTGCACACATCCATGTTCCCCTCAAGGTGGACTTTCATATAGCGCCATCATAAGGACAACATTTGTTTTATGGAAGTATTTTGTCAATTGTGGTTTACCATGAAATAGCTGCAAAACTATTTTAGCCTCAGCTGCACTTTGTGTTTAGTGCTAAATAGCAAATGTTAGCATTCTCACAAATTAAACTAAGATAAGCATGGTAAACATTATACCAGCTAAACGCTGACATTTAGCTTCTGACGTTAGCATTTAGCTTAAAGCACTGCTGTGCCAAAGTTCATCCTCACAGATCCGTTGGCATGGCTGTAGACTGATTCATTACACTCAGGAGTCAGAGCGCCTTGGAATTTTCATTTTTGTTTACATTGCATTGGAATCCAAAGATGACCTTTTATCACTGAGTGTCATTCCAAAAATGTCTTTTTGTTATTGACTATAAAGCAAAGATGCCTCTTATTGAGTTGCCTCTTTTTTTATTAGGAGCATATTCCAGAAAGTGATGTGTTCCAAAGTAAGGAGTCATATGTTGGATCTGGATAGTATTTGTAAACATTTCCATGCAGGATTCTCCAGAACTTTCTGATCTGCTGGATGCCTTCTGATGCCATAGACATGATCATTTTTGTTGTTTTTCTTCAAAAGTTCAATTACTACCTCAAATCAGTACTGTGCCCTCCAGGAAGAAACAATCCTCCCATTGTTTTCCAGATGCTGTTGCATCCAAACATCTGTTGATGCAAGAAATTATAGCGTTGTGTGCATGTGTCGTCTGAGTGGCAACGAGAGGGACCTTCATGTGCAACTGGCCTGCTCAGGACATATAATTAGTCTCAAAGAGATTGTGAATGTGTGTGTGCGTGCGTTAAAGGGGGTTGCGTGTGTGTCTGTTGTTTCACGGCCCATATAATTATCCCTGGTAGAAAGCTAGGGGCTCTCTCAGGGAGCTGATCGATGGGATTATTACAGACATTAGCAAACAGTGGAAGAAAATTACCTGATAGTGTTTGGCTCAGAGTTGCTCATCTTAAACACACGTACATTCATTTTATATCAAATCAGATACCTTTACGTATACAATATCAGACGGAGTCAAGTCAGATGTGTGTTGAATGTGTATTGAGCTGTGATGACTTGCAGGTATTGAGTTTCACTGAGGGACCTTAACATTTCTAAAATTTCCACTGGCAGGAACACAATCGAAGAAAAATGTGGAAAGTTTTTCTCCACAAGTGGCAAATGATTACTTGAGAAAATAAGCCAAATGTGTCCCTGTGGAAGATTTTCCATTGTTTTCTTTTGGCTTGTGGGAGCCTGGGGCTCACATGTACTATCAGGGTGTACATTACCTGTCTGGCAGCCACCTCGTAACCATCTGGGTTCATGGAGGGCAGGATGTGGATGCGCGTGTCATGGATCAGCCTCATGATCCGCTGGTTTCCGGCCCGATACTCCTCACACAGAAACTGGGAGAACTTAATGAGCAGCTCACGGCCGAGCACTTCGTTGCCGTGCATGTTGCCCACGTACTTGAACTCTGGCTCCACTGGGAAGGAAGTGGAAAGGTGTAGGGGGGAGGCATGAGGTCAAAAAGCCACATAGAGCTGCCAAGCGTGACATTTAAAATGACTGCCTGAGTGCACACCTACTTACACATATATGAGCACACTCACTAGTTAAGCTGTCTTTTTCATGTTTTTAATTCAGCCTATGAGTTTTAATGAGTCTCTGAGCCACTGTACTGACTGTGTAAATGTTACAAGATTTAAATTATATATAATCATCACATAACCTGACTAATAAACTTTGGTCAACAGCTGCTGCTGTGGCAATAAGAAGCATTTATATGATAACAGCTCACTGAATTTCCTTATATTTACCAAAATTATCTTGAATCAAAGACATCATCATTGGGCAGCCTGACTGAGAGAAAGTGCAATGGGACAACAAGAAGGTAGCAACAAAAGCTCTGCGTGAGGCACACTGTGTTTACTTCTCATTATGCTTTTGTAATAAAACTGTGACATGCTGAAACTTTGTATAGAAGTACCACAAGAGCCATAAAGCAAAGTGACTCATTAAAATCACTTGCGCTGTAAGATGCTATTGTCAGCTGTAAGAGTACTCCACCAATTCACCAATTTGGCATTACACTCCTATATCACTTTTTTTTTAATTCACACTTTCTTCTTCCTTGTCACAACCTGACACCTACATTACCCATGATGCAACTCCACTGGTGACAGTTTTATTTGAGCTTTGACTGTGCTATGCTAGTTGCAGCTTTTGCAGCCTCTAGCCTCAGGCAGACATGAGGAGCAGGCTACAGCAGTCTGGTAAGCTCCACGCCCCCAGACCAACACTGACTCCAGTGACATCACCTGAGGCAATTTGTCATCTGCAGTAGTTCTCCCCAAGACATGTAAACAGACTTTGATGTGACCTTGATGTGAAGTTCCCCTTTAGCTAACTGATCATACCAGACCAAGTGAGACTGAAGTGGCCGTGTATTTAGACCAACGAAGGTTGCGTTTTATTGCTTATGGATTCAATTTTTCAATTGTAAGAGGAAGAAATTGTGTTATTTCTTATCTCAACACATGCCTAGCCTCGCGTTAAACTAATTATTAAGCTTGATGTTTTCACATTATTTCAATTTCATGATAAGGATTCTCTCAAGGTTCAGCCAAAGGTGAGCTGTGGGGAGTGAGTCTGATTACAGCTGATTGAGTTATTTGGATAAGGTCATCTGGCATTCCTATGATTATCTGTCAGTGATTGGGTGAGCCACCTATCCAAACAGTCTCCCTCTCTGTATAGGGTTCCCTCCTCCCAGGGGTCCCTTCATTAATCACTGCTGCTGCGTTGAGAGACCTGCAGGCCCCCAAACACTGCAGCTAGAGGACAGAGCTACTGTTGAGCACTGGCTAAACACTATGGTGTTTATAAATGTGTGTGCCCAGTAATGATTATTTTACATTATACCCATAGTACATAGCATTGCAACTGTTGTAACTACTTGCTTTTCTCTTGCTCACATGCAGAAGTAATTGTGGGTTTTTGGGGGTTGGGGTATTGTGCGGGTGAGCAGATACTTCCAAATTTATGAACACCCTTCTCTAATTGCTTCAGGCACCCAAATGGCAGCTTGGGCACTGCAATTCACCCCCTTTTCTTTAACAAGGGGCCAACTGGCCTTGAGTTCAGAAAACAGTGTTGGCTTGAGTGTTCAGCTTTTAAAAAAAAAAAAACGCACACACTCAGCAGCATGTGAAAGACATGAACTTCCTAAAGGGTGCAAGAGGGTTGACCCAGACAAGACCTAAGGTCACTCCCCTCCGTGAAGTGCACAGTTCCTGTTTTTCACCCTCGGTCACCTTGCAACAAAACAGGCGCACATCCTTCTATTCTACTGAAGGAAGCCCCTACGTGTGCATATGCAGAAAAAAATGCAAGCTCAGCCACAGCCAAAAAAGTATTCCCTGCAGTTGTCAAGCTTTTTTTTTTTCCCCTTTTTTTGTTCAAGTAGCTGCTATTATAAAGAATGCAAGAAGAATGGAAAAGTCTTTAAAATTGCTCACATGCGGAGTGTGACCCTTTGGCCTGCTTTCAATACAAACTCTAGCTGTAATGAGTTTATGGTTTTCAATTTGCAACCGATATGCAAAATAAACACCTGAAGAGCTGATTCAGTGGTTAGGAAAGGTGGGGAAAAACAAGCAAAGCTTTTGCAAGAGCGGGTTCAGGGTTAAAGCCTTGTTGACTCAAACTGAACCCCTGTGTCATCTGCTCAGCTCTGAATAACACCCCAGATCTTGTCAGTGGCTGGATGGCAAAACTTGCAATGAATCACAGATGTTGACTCAATTCTTTCACTTTTGCCTTTGCGCATTCACTTTGAGTTTTCCACAGTTTATGGTCGCTAATGTTTATCAAAGAAGCCAGCTAGGGAGAACTCCTCCTTTTTGTCTTCGCTGTTTAAGCCAGACAGTAATCCAGCTACATAAAGCCAAATCGAAAGCTTGCATTTCATCTCCTCAGGGGGAAAAAACCAGAGCCCCCACAGACTGCTCTGTCCTCTGCCAGCTATGTTCTCACTCCCCACAGTACAAAGTGCAAAACAAAACACCAGTGACAGGGCTGGGGCATTAGAAATCCATAATCATTTAAAATCTATTTTCTGTACCACCAGAGAAATGTAACATGTTTGTTTATCAGCATCAGGAGACACTTAGTGACATTAGAAATAGTATGAACTCGCTGTCATTTCAAAATTTTAACACATATAAACTGATTTCCACATTTTGTTTAAGACTGAACTTTATATATTAACCTGGATTTTGCTGTGTGACTGTTATGGATATTTCTTTTATTGCTTTTTTATCATCCTTGATTAAAACACTTTTGATCTTAATGTAACTTGTCCATCCACACTGGACATTCAGACAGTGAATCAGGTGTTACTCACATGCTTCATGGATGCCCGGGTTATCACTGAACTCCAGCACGTAGAGGTGGCGCCCCTCCACGCTGCGCCCGATGCTGTAGATGCGCGTGATGTAGGGGCATTCGCTCTGCACTGCAAACAGGGCTCGCACCATGTCCTCGAATCGGTGATGCTGGAATTCTGAGCCGGACACCAGGAGTCCCATCAGCCCCAGCAGGACAGCAGCAAGCCAGGAAGGGGTCCACCCCTGCTGCATGGTCCCTCAGTCCAAGTTGTGCAGCACAGGAGGAGATAAGAGGAGTCTGGTAAAGAGACTGTTGCAACAATGCAATACACTCACACACTTTCACTTTATGTTTATCTCTTTACACGCCAAACATACTGCTCAGTCCCTGCTTGCTCTTTTCCTTTCTTGTTCCCCTTCTTTCTCCTGCTCTCCCTCTCCCCCTGCCTCCTCCCACATATACTCCTCACACTGAAGAGCAAGTAAGGACAGCCCCTCGCTCCTTCTTTGTCTCACTCTCCTCCTCCAACAGCTGCTTCTCTCCCTCTCTCTTTCCCTTTGGGTCCTTGTCAAGTACATGCAACTTGCTTTATTGCTGCTTAGAATGCTTGTGCTTCAAGTAGTTCGCCCCACAGCCCCCTCGGCTCTCGGCACACACAATCTGAATTTCATTCTGTCTCTCAGACACTCATTTTCTATCCCTTTCTTTGTCTCTTACTCTGGTTTGGTTCTATACTCCCTTCCTGGGAAAGAGGGGTTGTTTCCACGGCACTGCTCTCCCCAACCCCTGCAGCCCTCAATCATCCATTCATTAACTCTTAAGTCAACACACAACCCCTCTGTGTGTGTGCGTGTGTGTGTGTGCGTGTATGTGTGTGTGTGTGTGTGCGTGTGTGCGTGTGTGTGTGTGTGTGTGTGTGTGTGAGGGCGCGTACATGTGCCTGCACTCCTCAGATGAATCAGTGTGAGAGCTCTTTCGCAACCTTTGGACTGGTTTTGTTGCTGTTTCCCCAAAGCAGCATTCATACACACACACGTAGGAAAACATACCCACACATGCTCCTATGGCCCAGAGAAGAAAGACCAAATGCTGCAATTAAACTTCTAAAGACACTGGTTGATGCCAAGACACATGCACCCCCCGCGCACACACACACACACTAACACATGCTGCAGAGTGTGCAAGGGGTGCTGTCAATCAAACCTCCTGGAGAAAAGAGAAGCCTTTTCCTCACAGAACGTTGTGCAACCGCTTGGGGAAGTGTCTAAAAAGAGAGTAGGGAAAGGCAAATGTGAAGCAAGAGAAAGACTTGAAGATAGAAAATTGAGCAACATGAAGCTCAAGAGAAGGAGAAATGTCAAACAAGATATAAAGAAGGGAAGATAGACTGATGAGGATGGAGGGAAAGCAGGGGTAAAAGGATGAGGATGAGAGACAATGAAGAGGACAAAACTTAGTCACACAAAAACCAACCAATTACACATCCTATATGCATCCTTGCAATCGTTAAGCTAAAGTAAGAGGGACTGCTCTGGACCGGTCCTCACTGTCTCTGTTGGTGACTGTCTTTCTTCAGCCTCACTGTTTACATCTGGCGCGTCTCTAGGATTTGCTCCGCTCGCCAGTCGCGTTCACATCTCACTGCCATGCCAACAGCATGGCTGTTGGCTCTCAGCTGTGACTTTCATTTCAATTAAACAATGCCAGCAAGATGCAAATAGAACGCAATTGTCGAGCAAAAAACTAAATGTCCCAAAACATCCTTTAGTTAATCAGATTCAACGGATCTACGTCGTCACTGCCCCTGAATTTCGACAAAACAGCTCGGGACACTTGTGTCTTGTGTCAAAACATCCGATGTCTGGAACGCCTTGAAGAATTTCACCTTGAATTTTAACCCAAGGTGACTGTGTAACCAAATGGAAACACTAAGGACTAGTGACATTTTTTTGGTGAAATGAACTGGAGAGAGCAAGAATCTTTATATAATCTAAACTTGACTTCATCATCCTGTTCACATGTCTAAAATAGACAAAGTGTTCCCTTGTTGCCTGCTAACAATCTAAACATTTGTTTTTCGCCTGAAACAGCCTCATACAGCGTTCAACCAATAGGATTCAGTGTTCATAATCATCCTTACGCAAGGCCAAACTTCCGACAGATTGAAAATGAAGCTGAAGATGTGAAAGGCAGTGTGTCTCATCCCCACACATGCAGATGCAGATCATTCACATACTTTCAAATTTCTCTAATACGACTTCTTGTGAGAAAATGACATCTTGTGGATAGAAATAGTAATACAGCAG
The DNA here is from genome assembly GCF_002814215.2 of Seriola lalandi dorsalis. Taxonomy (NCBI): domain Eukaryota; kingdom Metazoa; phylum Chordata; class Actinopteri; order Carangiformes; family Carangidae; genus Seriola; species Seriola lalandi. The sequence goes on from NW_019524936.1 coordinate 100,912, forward strand.
TGGACACGGGAGCCATGCAGGGTGATGGATGTGTGTCAGTTGCCAAGAACATGGTAAGAATGTGGCTTGTTCATTGGTGCACCAGTGAATGAGGCTTAGAGTTCTTGTTATATAATCTGAATTTGACTCATCTAGTCGGTATAGTGTAACAAGTAAAGTATAGTGCCTTGGTGGAGATAGTAGACTTTATTTTTTCATTTTATAGAAAGGACTTAAACACTTTTTTTTTTCTTTTTTTTTTAAATAAAGTAACATTTAACAGCTTCATGCATCTGAAAGAACAATTTAATTTGTTCTCTGGATTTCTTTACACCTGTGTTTTCCTTCAGTGATTTAGTAAACAGTTAAAACTTTGTGTATAACTCAAACCCAGTTGTGGAGAAGCCTGAAAAACTTGGAAACTTGAAAGGAAAAATGTCACTCTAAACTTCAAAACTCTATCACCAGTTTATCAGCAGCCTACAATCGAAACTATTAACCTGAGTATGCCTTGCATACTCATAGCCCCCAGCATACCTTTTCATCAAAGTAGCAGTAGCAAATCTCTCACAACTTCAGGGCGTGTCCTGTCTCATGATTTTATGCCCGTATCCCTGTGCTGAAAGTCTCTCTCCTGAATCTTCTGCACTCTCTGCCTGGTCATCTTCAGCTTTCTCTTTCCTGTCTGAAGAAGTTTTAGGATTACTCTTCAGAAGTAAAAATAAAGCATATCAAATGTGCAGTATAGAGGAAAAAAACCTAAAAACCACTTCTATGATATTCAAAATATTTACCATTAACTGACAATGACACTCCAGTGATAATGTAGTTTTATTTCCACCTCCGTGTTGTTTATCTTCCTGGCTCATTGTGTGGGCTGTAGTTGGGAAGCACCATGGGAAGCGCAGGGGAACTTCGGTCTTAAAGAGTCCAAGCATTTATTTACTGATAAACAGCCTCAAGTGCCATTACACTTACAAGCTAACTCTATGCTGTGGTTGCTAGCATCACCGCTTTCTCTCTCGCCCGCTATGCATACAACCTATGCTCTGAGCTATTCCTGAAAGGAGCTGCTCTACTCCTGTAACAATATTCTGACTCAGAATTCTCAAATTGTCTTGCACGGAGATGATAAATTAGTGTTATTTGCTGTTTACTTGCTACTGCTGGAAGTTTACATATTTCTGCGCATGCGCAGGACGAAGGCAATATAGTCCTGATCTCCGAACAGTAGAAGCTGAGTCAAGAAGGATAGCCTGCCCTGACAGCATGCCGCTGCCCTGTGGTACCTGTAGCACACAGCCAACTTGAGAAGAGGAGGAAAGAATGCTGTTCCAGAATGGTGACAAAATCGAGCATCGCTAGTCCTTGAAACTACCAAACGGTCGTGGTATTTTCAACTTTATAAATTGAGCAAAAGAAAAGCTATTCTAGAGATTAATCTAGCTAAACTACGTATGCAAAGCTTGGCTATTGAGTAACCGGGTTCTGATTGGTTGGTTAGTAGCCGCGTTCTGATTGGTCAATTTGTAGCCGTGCTCTGATTGCTCTGATTGACCCAGAGACACTAGAGAAACCGGATCTTTGATTGACCGATGTATAGCCACCGTCTAATTGGTCGGTTTGTACCATTATTTTTGATTGGTCGATTTGTAGCAGCATTCTGTTTGGTTGAGTTTAGTAACATTCAATATATTGTTTGGCAATTAGGCCAGTCACTGAGATTCAGACCATCATCTCTTTTAAAGCTTGTACTGTGATTTATTCAAAAGATTAACTGGTTCTCCTAAAGCCAATTATAGTCTGTGTTCACTGAAGACTGAGTCAAAAAGAAACAGGAGGAATTTAGCCAGAATTCAACCAGCAGAGACCAGATGTGTATTTAATGAGAACAACCATGACCATTCAATTGAAATGTTTTAATATTAGAATATTATCAGGCCAAGTTTCATTTTTCATTCAAGACATTTTTGAGTCATTAATAGACATTCTTCCATGTACACCCAGCACCTAAAGTGTGCAGTCCAAGGAGGAGTGTGTGCTGGTAATCTGTCCTTACAGGTTATGTCCATTAGTGGGCAGTGTATATTAAAGCAAAACTCATAAAAACTTGATTACAGTGAATTCCTACTTTACATTAAGTGTACTGCCGTTTTGTAGGCTATAATACTATCAAGCCTTTGCATTTTAATGCAGGTGTTTAACCACTATAATAACCTACAATCTTTCAGTGTGCTGAGAAAATACACTGAATTTCAGTTTTTGCAAAGACATTGTTTTTCTTTTATTAAAATGTGTTTATATGCACATTTGTATGATATGCGAATATGACCTATGCTATATTCAGCAGTACAGCACAGTACAATAATGTCACATGTTTGATGCTCAGACCTGCAAGTCACAAAAGTAAAACTCAGCTCAGGCTCAAAGATGCTGCACTTTCCCCGCCCACTGTATTTAATAGTATGGTAATGAGAGGTATGGATGTGGAGTTGGGGGGTGGTTCCAAGACATTTGCCTCTATTTGGAGTTGTGTCGATTGCAGATTTAAGTTTTTTTTTTCTTGTATTGTCCTGCTTGTACTCGCACGGAGCTCGTTGGCAGGCTCTTCCCTCACAGAGCCCGCACCAGGATGGGTGCTCTCCCGGCGCAGCGGCAATTATGGATGTGTGTTTTGATCTTTACTGGAATAACAGAAGTTTGCGGTAAGTTGTAATTTGTGCTCTGCTGTTTACATGCTTTTGCCAGTGTAGCCAGGAATGTTTTCAGTGTTAGACACATGATACATTTTTGGCGGTCTAGAGGCAGGTTTTCAACTCTGCTGAGACTTGTAAAATGATGTTCTCAAAGTGCTTGTTAAGTAAGAAGGTCCGGATGAGGATGTCAGTGCTTTTTCTCATTAATTGGCATTGAGGAAGAATTTATAAAGTTGGGACAGTGAGGAGAAAACACAGGGAAATAATACATAATCAATAATTTGTAGAGAATAAATAGTTTTCATCATATACACTCAGAATCTTTACTTCAGCAAAAGTATCAATTCACTTTATTGAAGTAAAAGTACAGAAGTATTAGCAGCTAATTGTTCTCAAAGTATCAAACTTAACTTAAACTGATAAATTACACTGATAGAGTGCATCAATGAATACATGGAATTTTACAGTTGTAGCTGGCCCAGATGGAGATTGTGATACCCAATCTAGGGGTTGGGCCCCTTCAAAGGGCCACAAGCTATAACTGAGAGGTCATGAGATTATTATTTGATAGAAAAGAAAGAAGTAATGTGTAATGTAAGAGGGTTTGGTATTGTGCTTTACAAAGCCATCATGCATTTTTTTAAATTTAAAATAATATTAATTTGAAAAGTAACTAGTAACTACAAGTTAAAAAAGTAAAAAGTACAGTATTTCCCTCTGAAATGTAGTGGAGTAGAAGTATAAGATAGTAGAGATTGGACATTCTTAAGTGAAGTAGCTTAAAATTGTAGTACTCGAGTAAAGCTTAGTACTTAGTTACTTTCCACCACTTTATATCCAACACCTGAGAACTTAGATTGGTTTCGTTCTTCTTTGCCATTCATTTAATCTAAGTACACACAGTTATAAGAGACTTCACAATTTGGTAAAACAGATGTCTTTCATGTGAGGTGAACATTATCAAGAAAGAATCACTGTACTTTTAGAGAGAACATTTTTTTTTTTTCTTTTGGTTCCAGCTTCAAACGTCTGCACCTCCAGAGGAGCCAGCACATGCAAGCAATGTCTGGCTGTGCACCCGAGCTGTGCGTGGTGCTTTCAAGAGGTAGGTTTCTTTTCCACTTCACTTCATTTAGGCAATGAGCTTTCCGCTGGTGCAGGGTGGTACAGACCTCCTTGTCAGCTATAATCTGCTTGAGAAGAATGCATGCAGATGTTTTATGTCTTTATTTTACTGCTTTTACTGAGAACATGAAATAGATTCAGGTGAAAATGAAAGGAGCAGTTTCGCAGTGCGTTTTTGAAAGTCAAATCTACCCAATATTGGGTTTTGATTTTATTCCTGGCGCTAATGACATAGTGACACATGTCCTGTGACTGCATGGGGATATAGTCATATTTTCTGGTTCACTTAACTTTAATGAGTGTGATGATTTAATACTGCAAAACTCAACCTTCCATTCAAGAGCAACATTTTTTCAGACTGACTTCAGCCTGAGTACTCTGGTTCTTAATGTTCAGTAGCCTGCTGGTTGAAATATTTGGGGCGTTCAGATAGGAATGTTCATTTTAAATCAAGGTGTAATTTGTCCAGAGTTTGTTGAAGAGATGTTGGAGTGTTTCTTCATTCCAGGAGATTGTGTATTAGAAATGTATTCTTGTGCTATTTCTGGACTTTTATCATCCCCATTACAGTTAAGCTTTCAAATGAGTTCAATATTCTCTCCCAACACAGCTTTACTACAGATGGGAAATCTGAAAACAAATGAGGAGGCTGCTTGAAACTTTTATCTCAAGCCTGAATGCATTTTTCTGTCAGGACTTTGGCCAGGGAGTTGCCAGTTCCTCCCGCTGTGACCTGAAGAGTAACCTGGTGGCGGCGGGCTGTGCTCTGTCGGGCCTGGAGTATCCAACCAGCAAATTGCAGGTGATCGAGGACCGGCCCCTCAGCAACAAGGCAGCGGGGGCCACACAAGATGTCACACAGATCAAGCCCCAGAAACTCCACATCACCCTCAGGCCAGGTCCGCTTCTGCATTTGGTTAATACATGAGTGATGGAAATTGAGTTTCAGACTTACTGAAGTAAAGAGAGATTGTGTTCTGACTTTTGAGCAAATGCTTAAATCCGAGTGTATTACCACTGAGTGACTGAAGAGACACATAATAATAACATCAGCTATAAAAAAAACCCCAAACAATATTTCTCTCTCATGTTTTCCCAGATGATGCTAAGCGCTTCACAGTGAAGGTGCGTCAGGTAGAGGACTACCCCGTGGATCTCTACTACCTCATGGACCTCTCTTACTCCATGAATGATGATCTCTTCCGCCTGAGGACGCTGGGGAAAGGCCTGGCCGAGGCCATGAACCGCACCACCAGCAACCTCCGCATGGGCTTTGGGGCGTTTGTGGACAAGCCGCTCTCACCTTACATGTACATCTCCCCCAAAGAGGCTGTGATGAACCCCTGCTACAGGTGAATGAAGAAAAAAAATGCCAGAAGAGCTTAAAGTTTGAAAAGTACTCGTTGTTTGATGCCATGCTATCCTATTACTGTTCAACCATCTTGAAGAAAAACAATGTAAATGTACATTTTCCTGCTGTTAGTAATGCACTTCATGCTGACCTATGGTATTGGTATTGGTATTGTATATGGTATTGACAACGAGGACGTCAAGATTAGTCTTCTTAACCTGTTTCCTTGTTGTTACACATGTATATAAACTGAACCCAGACCTCTTTGTAATGGAAAGTTTATTTTAGTGGCTGCATTCTTAGATTGGGTATTGTTTTACATTCCTAATGGAACTGGTGTTGATTTCAGTGGATGTTTATGTCTGCATGTTGAAATTAGCTTCATTATGACTCAGATGATGTCATTTTAGTGAGGACACCTTTAAACACAGCATTGCTCAGTACAAATGGAGGCGGGCAGCGTCACAGCACTTGTTAAAGGCTTATGGTGGCTCCCTACTGCTTGGTCAGCTGCTCTGAATCAACCGCAGGCAATCTAACAGCATCCCAATGCAGGCTGCCCCGCAACCCCGTCTGAAGGCGACTCCATGGTGGATTTGGTGGTTTAAGGTCCCTTGGGGTCATTTACTCTCCCGCTTACACACAGTCTGCAGATTTCCAGCCTCCAAGAATGTTTGGATAAAAGATAAGACAAGTGGAGAATTTCGGTCTAGTAGTGAACAAAACAAGGAGAAAGAGGGGCTAAGTGGTGGAGCAAAAAAGCCTCTTTAACTCTCTTTAAACCTTTTGCAGCCATGGTAGTGGCATGGCTAAGTATGGCAATGTTAGTCGGTCAGTTCACCAGTGTAGTTCAGAGTATCTCAGCAGCCATTTAATGGATTTGCATTGAACAAAAGTTTGTTCATGGTTCCCAGATGATATATACTACTAACTTTGGTAATCTCTTGATTTTTCCTGCCACTATTATATTTACTTTTGTGGTTTTTAAACTACTTAACCAATGGCTTCTCCATTAATCCTTACTTTAAGTGCTAATTTGCAAATGTTAGCATCTTAACATTCTACGCTAAGATGGAGACCATGGTAATGAATGTGCTAGTACCTGCTTAATATCAACATGTTATCATTGTGAGCATGTTAGCGTCCTGCCTATGACATTTAGCCTACGTTTATGCAGATGTACAGCCTCACAACCGTTGGACTCGTAGTCTTGTCCCTAAATGTCATAATAGGAAGCACAACACTGTGAAATAGGGTACAATTAAGAGTTGTCATGTCAAACTCTAACCTGAAAGTTAACTGAATGTTCTTTTATAAATAATTTAAATTTCACAAAAAAAAAGAAAATCCAAAATAGCTACTAAACAAAACAGGAAAATAGCTTAAGATAACTATGAGTAGTCTAATTATGTAGCTACAAACATACAGTGTAAAACCAATTGACCTGATGTAGATTATTTTTACACCTGGTTATTTACCCCCTCAAAACTTCCATGTAATAAAATGTAGGATGGAGGTCAGACATTTTTTTCTGCAATGGTATACAGGCTAAACAGATGATCAAATGATTAAACGACTGATAAACTGATGTTTGATTGACAGCATAAACACCACCTGTCTGCCCCAGTTTGGCTACAAGCACGTCCTGTCTCTGACGGAGGAAGTGGGCCGCTTCACAGAGGAAGTGAAGAAGCAGATGGTGTCCAGGAACCGAGATGCCCCGGAGGGAGGCTTTGATGCCATCATCCAGGCTGCTGTGTGCAAGGTGGAGAGACAGGCTGCACGTGCATTCATAGGCATCGTTTCACACACCTAACGCTGGTTCTGTTTTACATTTTACATACTTTTTCTCTTCTGTCACACATGCGTAGATATAACCATTTAAGGCTTTCCAAAAGAAGAACTAGATTAAAAACAGTTGAAATCAATCAGCTGCTTAACATGTGTGTCCAGCTAATTAAAATGAAAAAAATTATTTACTTTTATTTTCCTTCCTTTCACATGCGGTTTGATGGGAACCAGAAGCAGATCGGCTGGCGTCCTGGTGCTTCCCATCTTCTGATCTTCACTTCGGACGCAAAGACTCATGTGGCTCTGGATGGTCGTCTGGCAGGAATCGTGCAACCCAACGACGGGCAGTGCCACCTCAACTCTGACAATATGTACAGCATGTCTACCACCATGGTTAGTGTACACTGTAAATGTGTGTTTGATGCACAGACAGTAGTGGACACAGTATGAGAGAGAAGCAGAGAAAATGAAAGACATTGTCTGTAGACGTATGAATAAGAACGTTTCAGTGTTTATGTGTGCATGTGCTAACTACACCGCCCTGTTTGGTCCCATAGGATTACCCATCTCTCGCTCTGATCACAGAGAAGATGTCGGAAAACAATATCAACCTCATCTTTGCTGTCACCAATCCTGTGGTTCCTCTGTACCAGGTCAGGAGCTCTGCAGTTCGCACATTCAGCCTTCATTTCATGACTTTCATTTACAAAATACTGAACGTGCAGTGACCAATTCTGAAAAAACAAGAATACATAAATTAATGTTTTTAAACTGAAACCGAGAAGAGGACAAATCCCAGTCTGTAATCATCTCATCTTGAACATACTGTAGCATTTAGCCAACATTCTCCAAACCTCACTGGTTTTTAACTGCGATTCTTGGATCCTGCATTGGAAGAATGGAAATTCAGAATTAATCATTATTATGCTCTTTTCAGACAGAGTAACATACAAACTCAGTTTATTCCCCAGACTGTTACTTTTAATTGTATTCACAAAAACAAGTATTAAATATATAGTTTTTGCTCTAGACAATTTTCTTTGTTCATAAAAGAAAACAAGTCAAGAATTTGTGAACATCGTGAGTGAGGGTGTGTCACACGTCAGCATTTTAAGGGTGTGATAATATAACTGTGAAGCTTCGGGGCGAGTCTCACAACCTTCTCATACATTTATGAGAAACCATAGAAACCAACCACTGCAACATTCTTTAAGTGTCACAAAGGCTTTCATCAGCTTCCCTTTTTCTACTTGTTCTTTTTTGTCAACAGTTTTTTTTAACTGGGTAAATAAGAAAAAGTGAAAAAAAGACTGTAATCAATTAATGTTATAAATTACTGTATAATGCAATAACATCTGGAACAAATGATTTTATATGTTGTAAAACATTTTATTGACTCATTTTTTTTATTAAGGTTTATATTTTTTACTTTTATTGTATCATCACAAAGAAAGGCTTTAAAGTAATGAATATTTATTAGTTTATTTAGTCATCTTGTGAGATGAACAGGTTTTACATTTTTCACACATTTGGAGGGAAATTATACAGTATATATCACATGGTTGTACAATGTTTGGCAGGTATTGAGACATGTATTTTGTAACTGATGATACAAATATGACTGTTAACGCTTTACAAATAGTATCTGTGACTGTGTCGGATGATAACAGTCTGTTTCTGTTTTCCATCTTGTAGAACTACAGCGAGCTGATTCCTGGTACCACAGTAGGAACACTGTCCAACGACTCGGGCAATGTTATTCAGCTCATTCAGAAGGCCTATGCTGTAAGTGTTATACACACACACACACACACAGACACAGACACACACCCTAGTTGAGACAGTGTTTGAGGGTATGACATGTGTCTGTTGACACACGCCCTGTCTGAGTCATACATGCAGTCGAGCCAGAGTCTCAGTAGAAATTCCACAGTGGTTTAAGACTGAAGCTGACCAAATGACCCAATGAGGCTGTGCTTCATTGTTTGTGTTTTGTTCAGGTTTATTATGCAGAAAACATGTGAAGGAGCTGGAAATTGATTTTATTGTCAATCCTGGCTTGAACTTTGGTGTTTTCACAGGTGTGCATACAAACATGTGTGCACTTGAGTGTCTGTACACCCAAATAAACACTGTGTATATTGGCCTACATGTAATTACAGAAGGAAATTAAAAGTGATCATTATAATCATTACAATATAATTATCATAATTTGCTTGTAGTAATAACTTATGTTATTCTTTTATGACAGAAAAAATGTAGGACATTACTTGTTTTCCAAGTCAGGTAATTTCTTAATTTGAAATTTGAAACCTAAGGTGATTTTGGCCTCGTGATGCAAGTCTATATACTCACCCTTCCATGTGTATGTGTTTTTTGCTATTTTCTTTTGTTGGTGTTGCCAGAAAATTCGTTCCAAGGTGGAGCTGGAGCTCCAAGGCATCCCAGAGGAGCTGTCCCTGTCCTTTAACGCCACCTGTCTGAATGGAGAGCTCATCCCTGGCCTCAAGTCCTGCTCTGGGCTCAAAGTAGGAGATACGGTCAGTTCTGCAGGACTTTAGTCTTTAGAAAACAGAGGTATCTATAAATTTATCCCAGTACTGTAATCCTACATCAGTCATCAGCATAGCAGTATCAGTGCATTATGGCTTCATTTAAAAAATTTATGAAAATATGCAAATATGTTGTTCTGTTATTAAGAAAATGAATCTACTTGAAAATGAAAATATTTGTTCAAGGACACCAAGCCAGTAGCCTGAAATAGTAACTCTCCGCAAGACATCTCTCACAGTCAGCCTTCAAGAATTATTTTCTTATGAAACTAATTTGAGATAACGCCACTTGTTAGCATAGTTTCTTTGTTACATGAATTTCCAAGACATTATGTCAGCATCCTGTAACAAGACTGGATAAATCAAATTACTTCTCAAGTATGACTAGATTTACACTTTCCTCAAATTAATTGTTTTAAAATAGGTGCAATAATAGCGTTCCGGTGAGCAGATGAAGCACTTGTTTTAAGAAATTGAGCTTTAAGGACACTATAGGCTGAATGTATGGTAACAGTTTGTATTGCATGAAAACAACATTAACAGCCCCCATGCCATCTTTTTCACTATCTGTCCTATCTCTGGGGATTAGAAATACCAAGGGACTAGGGGCCACAATCATGTCCTGATTCTAAAAACAACATGGTAGTTAGTTCCATGTACTATTTTTCATTGTCTTTTTGGTCTCTTTCCATTTCCCTTATTGCTGTTATCAACTTTGTTTGTATTGTGGGATTTTCCCCTTTTTCACATGATGGAAAGAAGTGGCTCAGCACTGTCTCTGAACTCGTCTTTCTTAGTTTTCATGTCTTTCCATACATCTTCTGCCAACTCCATTTAGAGCAAATTGTCTGCTTAAAGAGTTCTTTGTCTGTCCCTCTTTTGCATATCACAGCTTCTTTGGCACTTTGCCTTGTTCTCTCCTCACTCCAGGTGACATTTTTTGGCCTCCACACATTTCTTTCTCTCAGCTCCTCTTATTTCTTCCATATATGGGTGTTTCACCAGATGTAGTAACTGCCCTCTTTTGGACATTAACCAGATTTGGATGCAATGCTGAATGAACAATTACTTTGACTAAAATACATATGGAAGCATTCCCTGTGTCACATCTCTGTGCTGTTTCTGCCAACAGTGATGTAGTAATGTAATGCTGTACAATACAGTAATGCTGAAAATGCTTTTAAATGTTCATGGAATGAACCATTCAAGTAAAGTGTTTTTACATGTTGGGTAATGTAGTCCAGGGTGATACAGAAGCATGATCGGTTTTACAAAGTGTGATTGTGTGTGTGTGTGTCAGTGTGTGTGTGTGTGTGTGTTCTCTCCTCAAGAGAAGTATTTGTTTGAACCAAATACATCCAAAATTTGACATGGTACAATTTCATCCCCTTCCTCCCACTCAGGTGTCTTTCAGTGTGGAGGCCAGAGCTCGCGGTTGCCCCAAGCAGAAGAAGAAAACCTTCATAATTAAGCCTGTGGGCTTCAAGGACTCCCTCTCCATCACCGTCACCTTCGAGTGCGACTGCAAGTGCCAGGCTAAAGCCCAGCCCCTCAGCCCCAAATGTCACTATGGCAACGGTACCTACGAGTGTGGCATCTGCCTGTGCCACCCGGGTCGCTTGGGGCCGCACTGTGAGTGTGCAGAGGGCGACTATAATCCCACAGAGCAAGACCGCTGCAGTGGGCACCACTCTGCCATCTGCAGCGGCCGCGGAGACTGTGTGTGCGGCCAGTGTGTGTGCCACAGCAGTGACTTTGGGAAAGTCTGGGGCAAGCTGTGCGAGTGTGATGACTTCAACTGCCTGCGCTATAAGGGGGAGCTCTGCTCAGGTAAGATCTTATAAAATGAGAAAGAGGTTCAAATATCTTGATTCGTTTCACTTGAGCATCTTAAGGTCCTTGAGCGGGTCTTAACCAATAATTGATGATATTAAATGGCATCTTTTGCATAAAGTTAGAGTCTATCAGTCAACTAATCCATTAATCGCTGCAGCTCTATTGATAACTTTTCATTCAACAAAGTCATTTATGAAGCAAAAATGGCAAACATTCACGGTTATGGCTTGTCATATGAGAGGATTTGCTGCTTCTCTGTCTTTTAAATCATTGTTCATTAGAAACTCTTGTATTGTGGACTTGGACAGACAAAACAAGGAATTAGAAAAAAATAACTTTTTTTTAAAATTTATTATTATTGTGATGAAATTGACCACCAGTTGGTTAAAGATAAAGGTAAAACGAATCTGCAGGGCTAGATGTTTCCCCCTGTTACCAGTCTTTATGCTAAGCAAAGCTAACCAGGTGTTGTTTGTAACGAGAATGGTATCAGTCCTCTCATCTAACTCTCAAAAAGAAAGTGAACATTTCACAAATGTTAAACTGTTCCTTTTACATTATTTTCACATCTCACACCACAAAACATGAGTAAAACTGAAAGGTGAAGGAAGTTAAAATGGTTCGTTGACTTATCATAAACATTGTGTGTCTGTGGCAGAGTTTCAGAGAATGTGAATACCTTTGCAGCCTGTGGCAGTCCCCCTCACCATACCGACTTGCCACCCACCTCATCTGGGAAGAATTACATACAATAACAACACTCCCCTCTGCCCGGGACATGGGCTCCATTCACAATAAACACAATGTGTGATGTGTGCACTATGTGAGCTCACGTTGTATGTTTGTGTTCAGCAAAGCCAAGCTTTTGCACGGCGGAGTTCAACAAGATTCATGCACAAAGAAAAAGCCTTTTCAGGTTAGACAGTAGCTTTCTCCAGTCAGAGGGAGGAACTCTCAAGTTTCTCTGTTGCGGTTGAAACTTTTAAACAATGGGAATGAGTTTAGGTTTGGTAACTGTTAGGAGCTTTAACTCAGAGCCTCATGATCGTCCTCCTCTTTTAGAGACAGTGTGTCATCAAGTCAACACACATGATGTTACCCTGAGGGTTGTTATTGAGATCTTATGTGTAAAATAGGCATTACACTTATTCTGTTAGCAGTTGATTTGCCTACACTACTGACAGAAGTTATACATGTATTACATCTTTGCAAGAAATCACAACAAAGATGGAGGTATACTGTCTACCATTTTTTCATGGTCAGAGATATCAGGGCTTTCTTACGATATCTTCCACAAAACCATCATCACTGGAAGTTAATGTGTCTTTAAAATCCAATTAGCAATATTTACAATGTTTTCATTTGGCAATGATTCTCTTGCATAACACAAGTAGCAAATAGTAAAATTAGGCAGTTTATCTGTTGTGACTAAAGTTGGCAGTGGGGTAACTATCTTGGAATAATGTTCCCAAATCAGAATAATCGCGAGGTTCTCCTTATGCCCACATTGTAGGCTATATGGATGTAGCACAAATACAGAGTTAGCTTAGCGTAAAGGCTGGAAGCAATGGGGAAACAGCTAGCCTGGCTTTGTCCAGATATCGCAAATACACCTGCCAACACTTAAAAAGCTGACTTATTAACACATTTTTTCTCCTTTGTTTTATCTGCGCACTAAAACAACTTTGAAAATAGCTGAGCTAGCTGGTTCGGATCTCCCACTGCTCCTAGTTTTTATGCTAGCTAAGCTTATCACCTCCTGACTCCATCCATAAGGGACAGACATGAGAGTGGTACTGGTCTCCTCATCTAACTCTAAAAAAAAAAAAAATCCCTAAATGTCAAACCCAGATACGAGATGGCAGGATTCAAATGTCAGAGAAAGACAAGAGACACAAAGATAGAATAGTAAGAAAAGGGCACATTTGCCTGCATAAAGTATAAGAATAGAGATCATGGAGTCTAAAGTTACAGGCGTCTATCAGAAGTGTTCTGCATTATTGAAGCAATTCATCGTTCGTTAAGTAATAGTAGTTAAAATACATGAACAATTAATGAGATTGCTCTGGGGATATTTTAATTGAGCATTGTTAATTGCATAATGCAAAGTTTTGACGCAGACTGCTTTTCTGCCTCGTGCTTCATGACATCGTCAGATCTTGTATATCATTCAAAAACCCCCTTGCTTCCCCCTCAGAGAAATGTTTTGCTCTATTCCCCAAAGCCCATATATTAACATGAAAATACCTCTCTGCTTACTCATTGGCTGGTGTGGTGTAATAAGGCTAAAAATAAACCCATTTTTGGGCAGAAAAGGGCCTAGTGGGAGAGTGCTAGAAATGTTCTGTGTGTACAACATGGTCTGCTGTTGTCTTGAAATACCTTATTCAGTTCAGGGACAATTCCTCTCCCCCCACAGAATGGTGTAATTAAAAGCCAGAGGTCCTGTGGTCAGGTGGTAATGACAGTTTGTTCGTGGGTCATCTTTTATCCATGTCAGACTGTTCCAAGCAGCTTCCTGTCTCATTGTTTATCTGGGCATTGTTCGGCAGCGATAGGCCACAATGTTTTCTGCAGTGTCACTCTTTTATTGGCATGCACACTCATATGCACATATGGATACATGGAATAACAGCAAAACCAATGTGCACAAATTTACTCACACATGCACTGAATCATCCAGCTAAAAATAAAAGCCCCCCAGACACCACGGGCACACAATGAAATGGGTTTTAGATCTCTACCAGTTGCAGGAACATGACTTACCACTTCTGCTTTCCAGTGTTAGGGGTCATGATTCAAGAGGTTACAAAGCCACTGAAAAAAAATACACTTAAAACATTTGGAGTGGCTGTAAACACACTGTTAGTGCTTGATGAAAACATGGCACTGTGCAATTCTAGCTGAACTTTAACAAGGCCAGCATAAATTTTTGAATATTGATGGTAAAGAATCCTCAAGATGAAGTGGAACCCTCAAATAAAGGTAAAACATCTCATTGCAAGAGGAAAATACAGTGAGAGTATGACAAAGGATTTACTCAATTGCTCCCTTAACAAACCACAGCCAAGCTGACCACCTTAACATTGTTCGAACCCACACAACTTTATTTTAAATTCTAGCGGAGTTTCCAAAATTTCCAAAGAAACCCTATGTGTCAGACTGAATATATCAAACTTAAGTTGATGCACAACAATTGACATAACAATTATGTCAACCACTGACCACGACTGCCTTTCACTTTCCGCTTTAACAGCTACCATCATACCCTCCTTCTCACACAGACTTTCACTTGGCCTCATTGTCCTCTTTTCCGTTGTTGTTTATTTGATTCCTCAAGTGGAAGTTACACCAATAAACAGTGTTAAAGTAGCTTTGTCAGAGAATGTTAATGTCTTGGCTGATTTAATAACCTCCTCAGCTCCACTGATAGTTTGGTGGATTCATCACCATATACTCATGTTGTGCAAAAAGGTGCAGTTCAAACCTGCAAAACTTGATTTTAAATTCAAGTCAGGATCCCAAGGTCAGCGGAGATAACAAATGTATCAGGAGGAAACAAGTAAAAACTGTTTTTCAATACTTTGCTCAATGTAAGTGACGCACTGGTCCAAGCAAGTACCCAATACTGTATGTGCATAAATCAGAAAAAATGTTACTTAACACAGCATTTGAGGCCAAATAGGAACTTCAGTATTTAACTTGTTATGGTTGTCTGTTTCATTTTGAATTTTATTTTCCTGTCCCTTCTCTCCTGCCAGGCCACGGTGTCTGTAACTGTGGCTTCTGCCAGTGTGCACCAGACTGGCAAGGTGAGAACTGCAACTGCTCCAGACGTACTGACACCTGTATGTCCAACCTGGGTCTGCTGTGCAGCGGGAGGGGCCAGTGTGTGTGCGGGGCCTGTGAGTGCACCCAGCCCGGGGCGTACGGGGCCACATGTGACAAGTGTCCCACCTGCCCTGACGCCTGTACCATGAAGAAGTGAGTCTGCATACAGATGAGCTTGCACAAAGAGTTTTCATATTTATATATCTAGAAAGCTAATTGAAATGAACTGATGGCCTACGTTTTTCCACTTGAAGGGAGTGTGTGGAGTGTAAGCACTTCAAGAGGGGCAAGCTGTTTGAGGACAACACCTGCTCTCGAATCTGCAAGGATGAAATCCAGCTAGTGGATGAATTAGGTGAGATGCTCAGCTGACAAAAACTCCAACCATAAACTCAATAATTTTATAATAATATAATATAATATAATATAAAAGTATTTAGTTACCATTTTGTGGCAGGTTAAAGCAGTCCTCTGTTACTTTTGCTGAACAGTGGAAAATGTGGCAACTACAGCATAATGGTAAATGCAAAAATAAAAATACTGTAACAGTAGCAACAAAAGAAAAGTCAGAAGCTCTGCAAACTGACTAAGCAATGTCAGTTAAATAGCAAAATCGACCCAATGTTTGCTAATAGAAGCTAACTTTAGCCGCCATAAGCTACTGGTCATACCAGACCACATAAGTCTGTGGCAGCAAACCTCAATCTATTGAGTTTTCATTTGATTAGAAGTTTATGGAAGTTGCTCCATGGATTTCAATATGAGCTTTTATAGAATTTAAATACAAAGAAGACCAAACGATCTGTGGGTTCACGCTGCTTTCTAAAGAAGGTATCCATTTCACCACAAACAAGAAAAAAGAGATATAAAAAAAGAGATGCATATCTTGATTCATTGATGAACCCTTTTCTTTTCATTATTTTTATTTATTTTTTTTAATGCAGTGCTCCATGACACAAATGCTGTGAACTGCACTTACAAAGATGAGGATGATTGCGTGGAGCATTTCCAGTACTATGAAGACGCCAGTGGCAAGTCCATCTTGTTTGTCGTCAAAGAGCCCGGTAAGAGAGATGCCTGCAGCCTCACTAGTTCACTAGTTTACTGTTTTACTGTTTTGATTATCCCAGTGAAAAAGCTCTGATAAAACAACAGTGCACTACCGGCCCAGCATCAAACAGCAAACAAACATCAACTACTGGCTGGTGATTACAGGGAAGCTGAAGCAGCTTTAGTGGAACTGGTGAAAAGGGGAGCGACTATTGTACTGGCTAGAGACACGAGTCCAAATGAATGCTCATGTTGATCTGCGTCCACTGGGTGTTTTTTTGCTAACATGTTAGCTGTAATAATTTTAAACAATTATACTATGTCCAGTGTTTTGTTTACAGGTCGTTCCACTGCCCCCAAGTGGCCAAAAAGATGAAATCCATTAATAATGCTTTAAGGACAGATACTTTATAATAAGTAAATATGGTTGATAATTATAATACATAAATTATTAATGATAATATATGTGGAAGAGGTGAAGGAAGCCACAATGGCAAATCAAACAAAGATAAAATATACAACCACAAAGCATCACCAACCTACAGTATATTCATTATACCACGCTTCCTCACCTTGTGAAATCAGTGTGTTTTTCTACGCCCAAGTACAAGTTGTCACTTCCCTGCTGCACGCCCTTCATCTGCTTGTTAAGTGGCCAAATAGAAAGCGTGTTCGGTGGTAAAAACAGCCTTTAATGACCATCAGTGCCCGCAGAGAAAGTCTGTCTCTGGGTCTGCCTTTAATGAATGTGTGTGTTTAATTTAGGCACAACTGGGTAGCAGAGAAGTACACCAAAATTTGCCTTGAACACAGTGCACCCTGCCGTGTCAAAGAGGGTCGTAAACAGCTGCCCAGCTCCTTGAAGAACCCGCTGACTTTACATATCCTCCAGAGGAAAGCGGGTAGAGAGAGAGAGAGAAAACTAAGTAAGCAAAAGAAAGGGAAATAAAATTTTTAGAAATGAAACTATAGAATAAAGCTGTATTATGAAGGAAAAATAAAAGAAAGGAGGGAGACAGGAAATAGACACCCCTCAAAATTAACGAAGCATATTTCTCATTTAGAAGTTAATAAATAATGTTGCAGAATGAAAAACCAATCTGGTATGATTTGTATATAAGCCAGTGTGGTGGCAGCTCTAAGGATCAAAAGGGTCGGTTTAAAACCGGAAATGGAAGACAGTAGGAATGAGGAGAGAGGAAGAGGAGTAAAGCTTTGATGTTGGCTGTAAAAGTTCACCCTGGTTCCCCCCATACGTTACACAAGCGCTGCTATCCACATACGTATGTGCTGCAACCAGTACGAACAACACAGAAAACAAGAAAAAGAAAATCTCTCATCTGAAATAATAAAACATTTTTACGACTTTTGTTGACCCAATAGCTCATAGTAGGATGCTGACTGAGAGCTTTCCAGGGCCTTTAAAAGACGATCTATAACCTCGACCTTCATTCTTTTTCCCCTCACAAAGCTGGCCTAATGCACCCATTTAAGTTTTTGCAACAAAACCGCAGTTTTGTGTTGAGAATCAATTAAGCCTGGAAACTAGAGGCCAAACAAACCAGTGAACTAATGAGAGTGTTGAAATGATGACTTGCCTTCTTCCTGAAACTCCCAAACTTGTGAACAACTATAAACCAGCAGCTGCGGATATAAAATGAAGCATGATTCAGCAGTGCATGGCCTATTACTCCCATCAGGTTTATTCAGAAACATATTTGGCGGTTCATTTGGTTAATGTGGTTTGCCAGAACAGCTTATGGTGGGGAAAATGACCAAAGAGAGCACAACAAGTGATGTGTTATCCCTGTTTTGTGTAGGGAAGTCTTGATGTTAATGCCTCTGTGAAAGGGAGGACTGTCAGTCATCTATTGTACAGCCTTCTTGAAACTGTGCAAATCAGATTCCTGTTGATTTTTGCCTGACCACAATGAGGGGTGGGAGATTTGTGGCCTGGCTGTGCGAGGGTGCTATTTTCCACTTCAGCCCATCCTCATTTCTGCTCTTTGGTATGTTAAAGTCGCATTGCCTTCTGGTCATCCCTGTTATCCAGCCCCTGTTCTCTCGCATCACTTCACATATTGTAATTCATGCTAGAAGGAACCACACCACTGGGTTCAATCCCCTATGCCTGACAGCGGAGCAGGTGGCAATATCACGATGCTCTGCATTTCAATGGTACACATATTTAGCAGAAGAGTGAGCTGCAGCAAAAGCATCAACCATGTGAGTGAAGGACGAGACACAGAGGAAACAGTATTTTGAAATCAGACTTCCTCTGGCCTGGCTTCTGGTTTATCGTCTTCTGTGTGTTTCCGTTTCACATTCCTTTATCTCTTCCTCCTAGACTGCCCAAAGGGTCCAGACATTTTGGTGGTGCTTCTGTCAGTGGCGGGAGCCATCTTGTTCCTCGGCCTGGCGGCTCTGCTTATCTGGAAACTGTTGGTCACCATCCATGACAGACGGGAGTTCGCCAAATTTGAGGAAGAACGCGCTCGTGCCAAGTGGGACACGGTTAGTGAATGTAGTTCAAGGTGGCACGTGTGTGAAAGTTCTGTGAACTGGTGTCTTTGGGAACTACCAGTGTGTTGTTTGTTTAATACTAAGACTGAAATCTAAATAATTACATTTTAAAAGTTTTGATTTAAAGTTTATTAATGTTCCACTTCAGCCCATCCTTGGTGTCTGAAATGTGCCTCATTTCGACTGTTTAAAACACACAAAAACGTGTCTGTACACACAAACACATGTACACACACACATGAGGCCACACACACAGTCTATTGCTCTCGTTTTCTGAAGATGTTTTTTATTATTTCTATGGCATGCTGTTACTCCCAGCAGAACAAAAGACAGCCAACGGAAGGGCTGGGTTTAAATTAGCTAACGCTAATCAGCCTTTACTGGTAATAGGCCTCTTTGTGGCCTCAAAAATCCCACAGGCCTGAAACCACAAAGATTCACAGTAGTTTAAGGATGCTGTGAGTAACAGGAGTGAGAACATAAGGCACACGTTCAAGGTCATATATGTGACTAAAATACAAGGTAGGATGGGTGACATGTATAGGGAATGAATTGCATTAAATTTTTTATTTTAATTAAAATTTTCTATTATGTGATGCCATTGGGACTTTTAAAGTACATGTTAGGAGTTTCCTATAATCTTGAACCACAAGATTTATTTTGTGTCTGTCAAACTGACCTTAACATACACGTCTTTTTGTGTATTTGACAAACAGGGACACAATCCTCTCTACAAAGGAGCCACCTCTACCTTCACAAACATCACGTACAGAGGAAAAGACTGATGCTACTGAACAGGGATGAAGAATAAAGGATGAAATAATGGACTTTGCGGAAAGGCACCGAATCATGTGCAGGCCTCTACTGTCACAAGACAATAATTAGTAATTATTTGTGTTTGTAAATATGTAGAAATGATTCTGAGGACACATTTTTATCAGGGATTTGTCATGAACATCCACTTGAGGTATTGTTTTGTGAGAACTGTTTTGTTGTGCAGGCCAAAATAAAGGTTTAGTTCACCTATACTTTCATCTTGCCAATGTATCCAGCCATTTATATCGTATTTATTTTATATGCCTATGTATTGACAACCACTGTGCACATAGTACATGGACTATAGTCTGTATATATATTGCTAAAAGCATCCAAAAATTACATTTTAGTTCTAGTTAAGCTGGAAAACCCACAGACCTTGCCAGTATTGATAGTCTTCATTATTATTTTTTTAATCTTTGGTGGGAAATACTATCAAAAGAGAACTATTGGCAGCAAGATCTGTGGATTAACAAATGTTTCCTTGGCAAATAAAACAAAAAGTATTCTCATGACTGGATACCACTGAGGCTAAGTGGGATAAATCTATTTTAAAAAAGTGATGTTTGTG
This sequence comes from Seriola lalandi dorsalis, assembly GCF_002814215.2. NCBI lineage: Eukaryota > Metazoa > Chordata > Actinopteri > Carangiformes > Carangidae > Seriola > Seriola lalandi. The sequence continues at coordinate 121,033 of NW_019524936.1, forward strand.
GACTAATGTTTGAGGTCAGTGGAAGAACTGAAGTGCAGATAATGTTACGCAAAACAAACTTCATTTCCTGATCATAATGTTGGGATTTCCTGTTATCGGTACACAGTGGAACTATGGCGAGATAAACTGTCTTTAATTCCCAGAAGTGACTTCTGGAGATGTGATGTGGTTTTAGGTGAACTCTTCATTTCCTGAAAACTGGTGCAGTTTCATGTGTAGACTCTTAGAGATAAGTGTTATCGGTGTCACTAATTGTATGTTTTTACTAAAATATGTAGACACTGTATTTCATTCATTCTTTCCGATGAGGTTAAAGGTGTCCAGGTTTGAGATGTCAAAGACAAAGGCAAATAAACATGAGCTTGTTTCCATAACGATTACAAATTTGGGACTTTTATCATTGTGACTTTATTCTAAATGACTGATATTTGTAAAGGCAAAACAGTGACAGATTTCTGCTGTGTTTCTGTTTTAAAAGTTGAAAACTTGAGAGCTGTGGTGTCCAGTGATATGCATACACTCAATAAGTTCTCATCTCATCATTTTTATTGATGTCCATTTTGCAGCCTGTTTGATTTGTTAATCAATCGGCCTACTCAGGATGACACGCATGAGCAGAAAGGTGTGGGTCAGGCTAATTAGCAAATTTAATCATTCCAAATTACCCGTTTACATTACAGGAATTAACTAAAAACCCAGATGGATGATAATTACTTGTTTGAAATGATTACTATTAGATTTGTGGCTAACATGCTCCCCAAAAATTGTCAATGAAGTGTGCAGGGCTTTTTGTCTGCAATCCTCTGCTTCCATCTCCTGGACTTAAACTGCAAGTAGAGTTTACTGTACTTGCAGTTTAAGTCCAGGAGTGTACTGTACTGATCCTTGTGGTAACTATAGTTCATCTAACTCACTATCAAATATACAAGATAAATTGTCTCAGCTGAATTACACGTGCAGCAGTGTGAATGTGGTTTAAGCCTAGGAGTTGCAGACATAAAGCCCTGCACAGTCACTAAGTCATTTATGGAGTTATCGGTGCTGTGCCAGGCAAAAAAGCACACAACACCCCTTTTAATTTGGAGATGCTCGTATCATTTATGCTGCTATGTGAGGGCTTTATGCATTTAACTAATGCAAAGGAAAATACTACACATATACAATTGTGGGCAACAAAGACAAAATTTGCAGAAACACTGATGTTATCTAACCCATTCAGACTCTGAAATTAAAAGTTCCATTTTAATGGAAGTTTCAAAAAATTCAAAATTGTGAAGCAAAAAAGGTGTTTTGTGATTTTGGAGAGGTGTTTGTGCCTCAAGTCACGCAAATGTTGGCTTTTACGCTCTCTATGTTGTAAAAAATTCTTATCTAATATTTTTGTAAAAAAATGATATTACTTGTTCAGTGCTGGACTTGGCAACTCATCAGGCTCCAGTGGTCCAACTGGTCAGTGTGCAGCGCTCATAAGATAGTAACCAGCAGAGTAGGGTGAAGAGTTTGAGCCTCACCTGTAACAGTAAAGTTTTACCATGTTGTTTAACTAAAAATAATTCACTGAATATATTTACATAAACTGATGTATGGCCATACTGCATACTGTAGGCCTAAGTTAATAATCTTTAACTGATGTTCATTAAGCACGAACTGATCACATAAACTCATAGTGACTTCATTTCTTCATAGTGAGCAACATGAATTCATGATACTACACAACATTAATTCATGCATTATATCATGAGTTTTGTATTCTGTGTTACTGCTTAACTGTACAGTCCAAGTGAACTGACTTACAAAACTGTTCTTGGTGGGACAGGTGATAGATAGATAGATAGATAGATAGATAGATAGATAGATAGAAACAATTACATAATCTTGAGGCCCTACAAACAGGTCCACAAAATTATGTCATAATGCAGGGTGCAAATAAAATTGTATTTCAGTGGTGCAAATTCTCAAACATTTGGAATATGTCAAATTAGCTAAACAAATGGTACCCAGAAACTGTGGCTCTTTGGGGCCTCTAGAAGTCTAGGGCCCCGGCAGTTGATGGTAACCCAGCCTTTCCTGTCTGTTTTCAGTTGGTTCTGACCTGAGGAGTTTACATTATCTGTTAAACTGGCGCATGGGAAGCATCACATAAAGCTCTCCGTGGAGCCCTGTGCGGCCTTGCTGCAGGGGGTTATTATCTTTTAATAATCAATTAAATAATGGACTCTAACAAGGTGGCTGAACTTCTCCTCCCGGTGTAAACGTTACATCGCTCGATAATGACTAAAGACAGACCGAGTGAGGCAGAAATGTGACAGCACTTGTCAAGAGGCTTCAGAGCATTGACAGCTCCAAGTCTGCCCATTGCAGGGGCACCAAGACGGACGAGGAAACCCCGAGGATCAGGGCCTCCTGTCCGGATGACACCAGTAGGAGCCAGCCACACTGCACTCCTTAGCTAGCATTGGCTAAGCTAACAAATGTCTTCCCTGAATTCGAAATAATTGTAAATGGATAATTCAATTCGAACAACTTTAATTGAGGTGAATGGGAGTGGGAGTTGTTAATGAGTTTGCTGTCAGCGGATGGACGGACAACATCCTCTCTAGGACCGTGAGTGACTGTGAAAACTGCTGAAGGTTCTCCAGGTGAGACTTGTTACAGCTAACGTAAACGTTAGCTTGCTCGCTATATAACTTAACGCTAGCTGGTTTAGGTAACCTACCACGCAGCCTTAGTTGTTATTTAATAACCAATATAATCGTAGCTGCTATTAAGAAAGATAAAACCTGCTCTTAATTGATAAATAATAACTCGACAGAGCATGTCAACGGTTGATTAGCATGTCAGCATTTGTTGTTAACTAGCTAATTAGCGTTAGCCAAGTTTGGCATTTGTCAACATGTTGTCAGTCAATAAAAATTCCGTGACTTTTGTTCCACCAGCTGTAATGAAGTCAGTTTAGCTGAAACACTGGTTTACTTAGATAAAGTTGAGTTTATGGCTTTTTCACGAAAGTTGAGATGGAGCTACATATCCTTTCAAGCTAGGTATCGTTTTCTGCCCGGTATTGTTTAGATAGACAAGTTGTTAAGCTTATTGAACAAAATGAAATAGATAATTGAACATAACCTGGGAAAACTGTGATGCTTATTGTTATTCGGGTTGATTATTTTTTGCTTTTGAAACTGTCATCACCATGAATAGCTGCGTATGTGCCTATATATGAATCCATGACAAAGTAATGGACACCCTCTGAGGTAGGAGGTCCTGATGGCAGAAGGAAGTCATACTCTGACATTTAACATTTATATGGAGGGAAGAATTTAATAGAGATTATTTTTTTGGTGCTTTTGGTTAAACTTGTATTATAATAAAAATTAGTTCAGCATCTGAACGTGAAGAAGTTGATGAAATTATGAACTTCACTAAATATTAATGGCCTACAATCGGACAAAATCTTTTTTTATTCCCCTTCTTTCAGGGTTCTGTATCTTCAATACTTTTGTTCTGCTGGTTCAGTTGGTCAACCATAAAACTACTACTATAAACATAAGTTACAAAATTCTGCTGGGGGTCCATCTTTGTTGTTATTTCAAGATGCAGGGCAGGGGAATTTTTCTGTGAAGGATTTTTAAAACTGTATTCCTGTTAGCTTTCTTTGACCGAATCAATTGTGATGTTTAGTTGAAATTGGTTTCCCTGTAAAGGGCAGTAACGGTTGACATAGACATCCCTTATCTGACATCGAAAAGGTGTGGGTTGGGGGTTTCCAACATCCGAGATGCAACTCAGTCAGGATTTAAATCCTGGTTTACGTCATATGCCCCAATCAGGAAGAATGTTTTGCATGCACCATATTTGTAAAACATTCTTCCTGATTGGGGCCAATGTGCTATCCATTCAGTCATCAATTGTGTGGCCATAACTCAACCAAACTAGTCCACATAAGTTACCATTTAATTCACTGTTTGTGTCTCTTTTTCTAGGCATGATGGAAGGACTTCATAGCCAGGCTATAAGCCTGGACCCACGCAGGCAGGAACTGCTTGAAGCTCGCTTCACAGGAGTTGGTGTGGCCAAGGTTAGCATCTCTTAATAGCATGAAATTTGTTTTCTTTCTCAAAATGATCAGCTGTCATAAGTACTGATTGTTTTTGCAGATGTTACACTTCACATACGATGCAATGAGAGTTCAGTTGAATGTTTTTTTGTTTTTTTTGTTGAGAAATTGTGTTTCTTTGTGTTTTTAATTTTACACATCTATATATATATATATATATATATATATATATGTATATGTATGTATATATATGTATGTGTATATATATATATATATATATATGTATATGTATGTATATGTATATATATATATATGTATACTGAAATAAGTTTAGTGATACAAAAGAACTGCTCCCAGTTTTTCTGTAGGCAAACGTCCCACAACTCCACTGTTGTTTGTGTGATGCAAACATGAACAGTTGGTCAGCTTTCTTATGTTAGTTCTTCAGCATAAAAAGGCTTGGACGTCTTCTCTGTTTCCAGTATTTACTGATGCTCTGCGTTCTGGAGTTTCCCTCAATGGAATGATCCTGTCTTCCTGAGCTAAAGCTAAAACAAGACAAGCTCTGTTTTAGCTGACATGGGAGCTGGCCAGGAGCTCTTTGTTTGAGTGGAGACTAGTGACACTGAAATGGCACCACAGCTGAAGCTCAGAGCATAGGCTGCGTGCTGTACTGCAACCCTGCTGTTGAACTGGTTATTACTGTGTGTGGGTGTGCATTTGAGAAAATGGCAACCCCTGAGAAAGCAATCACTATCATTCATGCTCCGGCCTGTAGTGTGCTCTGAAATGAATTGTGAGACCTGCTTGCTGTGGTATTAGCGTGAATGATTTAAGCCTGTGAGTATGTTGACTTCAGAAAATGTTATATTAAGGTACCATTCAAGACATTGCAATGACTATGTATAATGTACATCTTAAGAGGAAAAATTAGAGAATTTCTTGGCTGCATGTGTGACCTTGAGCGACAGAAAGCCGGTAGGCCTTAAAAGCATTAGCCTCCTGCATCAATTAGCCTGCTGTTTCTTCTTAGTCTCATCAGGTTGTGCAGCTGGTCATGAATGCATGATGCCAACTGATTCTACCAACTGGATGTGAATTGAAGATTTTAAGACGAACAGGGAATTGTATATTATAATGCCCATTGTATTGTGCTAGCTTAGCTTAGTGGTAGGAATTTTAGAGCTACAACTGCTGGATGCATGTGTTTAAATTCCTAGAGAAATAAGATACAAGGAGTGGAAAAAATGTCCATGCATCAAAAAATCTGCACCGTCCACAGTACACCTTCCAGACTGTAACAGAACAGAGGAGAATGTGTTTTTTTTTTTTGTTTGTTTTTTTTTTCTAGAAACTGTTAAACTTGCAGAAGTAGCACATGATTAATCAATTAGGTCTATTGTTGTCTGTTCTGTTTTGCAGAGTTCAGCCAACAGCGAATCATCAAACCAGTCTCTGTGTAGTGCGGGATCACAGAGTGACAAGGAACTGGAGGTTGGTTGCAGTAAAGAATCAATCAAAATGACAAGTAATGTGCCCTCACATTCAGGTCTTTTGACCATGTGTGCACTTCCTGCATTAACACCTGGGGCAGTGTCAGTTTATGCTGGGGAGCCTGTGTATATTCTCATTTGTCCAGGTCATAGTATCCTAAAGGAGTTTTTTAAATTGAAAACAACTGGACTAGGTTGTTTGTCTGTGAAGACGTTTCACCTCTCATCCAAGAGGCTTCATCAGTTCGTGTACGCATCTGACCAGGCTAGGACTGGTCCTACTTTCTGGTGTGGAGACCCAGGTATTTAACCTCTTGTGGGCGTTCACAAGGATGATGATGTCACTGGTTCCCTTTTGTGCTCCAAGTGTCAACGACAGTTGTTTGCATGACTGTCGTTGGTGGAAAATTGGTTTCGACTTCGAAAGCCACTTGACAAGTGGCATGTGACTCCAACGACTGTTGCTATAACACAATAGAGCACTAACGAAGTCGAAACCAATTTTCCACCAACGACAGTCATGCAAACGACTGTCGTTGACACTTGGAGCACAAAAGGGAACCAGTGACATCATCATCCTTGTGAACGCCCACAAGAGGTTAAATACCTGGGTCTCCACACCAGAAAGTAGGACCAGTCCTAGCCTGGTCAGATGCGTACACGAACTGATGAAGCCTCTTGGATGAGAGGTGAAACGTCTTCACAGACAAACAACCTAGTCCAGTTGTTTTCGGTTTATGCTGGGGATAAACATGCAAACTCCTCACAGAAAGAATCATGACTGAGTTTTGAACCTATGACCTTCTCGCTGTGAGTTGAAAGTGCAGAGCAATGAGCCAACATGCCACCTTGTGAATGGTAAAAAAAAAAAAAAAAAAAAAAAGCTTGGCATGATTTGTCATGATTTTTATAGTTCACTTAAAACTGAAGGTAAAAAAGAAACTGCTGTTAATCTTATTAAATTATGGTCAGAAATATCTTTGATCTGCGAGTGCAATTATATGTATGTAGTTTAAAGGTGCAAGGTTTCATTTTGTCAATTACATTTTTTTGCTGTTATCTTAATGTGGTTAATGGAATAAATTTAATGCAGTAAAATTAAAATCTAAGCTGTGCTACTTTTCTACTCATGTCAGACACCAGAGAAGAAGGCCAATGACCAGAGAAGCAGGAAGAGAAAAGGAGACATCTATGACAGCAATAGCCAGGGTAAGTCCAACCTGCTTACTGAAACAGAAAAATCTCCTTATATTTAGAAATGCTCAGGTGCCTCGTGCTTCCGTTTCATGGTTGCAAATTTGGATTAGTTCCTATTAAATGGCTCCTTGTGGTTTGCTACTCTTATGCTCTACTAAATGTTTATGCTCATGAACATAGTGTGAAATCAAATGATTACATTTTCTTACTTCTTATACCTGTCCTGTTTTTTTGTAGGTAAAGGAAGAGGACACAAAATAAGTGATTATTTTGAGGTGAGTACAAACTAAATTGACATCATATGTCTTAGTCCTTTTGAATACATTTTGCATTTTAGTCACTGTGCTGTGCATTGTTTCAAGTCACTCTCTAGCTTTAGTGTGATGTCTCACCCTCACGTTCCCACTGTGCTGGTATGGTCCCTCATCAAACTCTTTCTTAATAACAACTCTGTCTTCTTTCTCTCTGTCTTGTTTCCACACTCTGTTAACTGCCCTGTGGCCAGTTTGCTGGTAGCAGTGGCTCTGGCACCAGTCCTGCCCGGGGTATCCCCATGCTGGTGCGCTCCTCTCCACAGCACTCACTGTCTAATCCTCTGGTGAGCACCAGCTTCCATCTCCATAGCTCTCTCCTCTGGCTCTCTGTTTACTGTTGGTTGACCAGGGTTTGATCTTTAGCCGTTGTCAAATTCATCTGTTGGTTATGTGGTTCTTTGTCTATTTTCTCTAAGCACCAATATCTTCTAAATTGTACAGGGTTGACAAGTCTTTAGTTTATCTGGAACAATTTTGCCAATGGAAGTAACAAAACTGTCCTTTACCTAGTTAGTTAGTTTTTAAGATTTAGTTAATGAAATGTTTAGTTTGACTAAAGCACAAAGGAGAGAAAGTGTGAGAGTGTGGGTTAGTTGTACTTATGTCAAAAAAGCTGAGTGTGTGTGATATGTATTAACTGGAAAGGTCAAATGTGGGACAATTGCTGAGCACTGGCAAGAGAAACTGAAGCTAATGTTCATATTTTCAGTGCTGGTGATGTCATATTTTAGAAGTTGTTTTGTTTTTATGTTTAACACAATGAGATGGCCTGTAAGGCAGGGAGCAGTACAGGAGGAAATAATTATGTAAAATTGGTGCCTGCACTTTTAAATCTGAGGTGTTTGACAATGACAAAGTCATTATATCTCTCAAATAGTGAAGCTTATAAATAAGAATCTTGTCACCTACCATTTTCATTCATCTTATGTTAAGATAACATCTTTTCTCCATTGCGATGACAAAACCTTGTTTACTACCAACTAAATGGTATTTAAACAGTTCTATATTGAAGCTGCAAAAAGTGACTTCTTGTGTCCCATAGCACAAAAATTCTATACAAAATCTGTGGGACATTTACAGGGTTGTTGAGCAATACCATTGACTACAGGATTAGCCAGACTCTAATATTTGATCTGTTAAAACTTCTGTATTTCAAAACTCAATGTCTGGTTCAAATTGTCCCCCAAACATACTTATTGTTTCAATTGTTATTGTGCACCCAGCACTGTGTTTAGATAAAAAATGCTTGAATCCTTATCAGACAGCAAAACACTGTCTAAACAGCAGTTGATACTATTAGACAGGATTTTACAACTGAGGAACGTTATCACAGCAGTAATGATTTCATCCGTTGTTGTGATGATCCGAGGTAAACAGAATTTTCCTGTTCCTATTACAAAGTAATAAGCCAGGAATCTGTGCTTGCAAGTACTGTATTTGTTTTTGTATACATCACATTTTATTGCAGGATGGCCTGACATTTTTTAGCCACTGCCCTTGAGTCAGACATGTCACACATTTTGTTCCCCAATACTCGCACATTTTGTTGCCAGACAGAAAGATGTATTGGTGTTGTTGTTGTTGACGTAGATGTTGTAGCAAGGTGTTTTTGTTAAGAGGTCTATCAGTTAATTCTACTGTATTTTTCCAGAATTCTCATGAGAAACGGCAGATTTGAATTTGATTTATGAAAGACCTTTTATAGTGAAATTCTTTCAAGAAGACTGTTCCTGTTAGCCTGCTGTCAATGACATATGTTAAATTTTACAGCACTTTATAATTACCTGCCCTTTCTTAATCACTCAGGTCGCATAAAGCATTGTAATATGATTTGTTGTCATTCTGTATGCAGTTTTTTTTATTAACATTAGATATTGAAAAATACCTTTTGAGAATAAACACAGCAAAAGAATTACCTATTTATTCGTCAGTCAATTTACCATATAATCCTGTACATATTTGTGTGGATATACAATTTAGATTTTTTTTCCCATAAGAGTATTTGTTCCTTCTCATTTTTTATCTTTTCAGCTACTTAATAATCTCCTTATGCTGTCTGTTTTACATAATTCTTATAGTTTACCCTTGTGTTTTTTCTACCTTTGTCTCTTCCTGTCTCTCTGGAATGCAGTTTCAGCACGGCAGTCCTTCGTCCACAGGCTCAGCCCACACAGACTCTTCATCTTGCAGCTCTGTTAAGACAGCCCCCACACACTTCTGCTCACACAAAGCCATCCAGGTAACTGAGAGACTGACCTGGATCTCCACTCAATAATAACTTTCCTGACTTTCCCACTGTATTCTCAATGACATCGTAGAAGCACGCTAGTTTGACTTCAGTGTGTTTTGGAATTGGAGCACGCTTTGCATCCGGCTCAGCTTTTGACATTTACTTATTACAAGAAGTGTTTCGTTTTACAAACTGCATCTTCTTTAGAGAAAGTTGCATTGCACACACCATTAGTTTGGTTTGTTTGACAAAACTTGTAGGGATGACGCAGCTTCACACCTTGTTCTGCCATTTAATAAAATGACACAAGTCGGACAAGATATGGATGTTAGAATTAAAGGTCAAACTATGAAAGACCCTGCACCCACGCTGCAGTTCATCTGACACTATACTTTCAACACACATCCAGCTATCCTTGCAAATTATTTTAATTAGTCTGGTTAAAGGTCATTGAATACACGTCTCATATCCAAGACACCATCGTCTGATTTTGATCAATTTAAACCGTGTTTTGCTCCTTGCTGCCCCAAAGGGTGTTTGCATCCTTTCAGCGGAACAAGATCTTTACTTTCAGCTTGTCGTTGTCTTTGCCTTCAGTCAGAACTGACACTGCTGAAACTCACAGCACTGGAGAAGGACAAGAACTCAGACCTGGAGCAGAAAGAGGGGAGGATAGATGACCTGCTGAGGGTAAGATGAGAAAATATTTTAATGTGTCTGAAAAGTGTGACAAGTTGAACTTAGTTTGGACCACACAGAGCTTTTGTAGATCTGTCAATATCTGCAACAAATTGATGTTGTGTGTTACACACAGTCAAGTGGCTGTCTAAATATAAATTCATATAGCAGCCTTATTCATAAATGTCCTGAATAATTACTTCACAGTCTTGTCAAATACGCTGCCACTTGTCACAACAACCCCAGCAATTAACCTGCATCAGTCTGGTTGCAGCTTATCATGAATAATGTGCTTGTTAACTTTCAAATGCCATTGTTGCTGAAATGACATTTTGTTAAAATGTCAGCAAACCGAACTGGCACGCTGGATAGTTTTTGCATCTTGTCACTGTAAATGCAGAAACGCCTCAAATCCTTGTTGTAATAAGAATTAGATGTCAGAGTGATGATGTATGTTCTGGCAGGCTAACTGTGACTTGAGGCGGCAGATAGACGAGCAGCAGAAGATGCTGGAGCGCTACAAGGAACGGCTTAACAAGTGTGTGACCATGAGCAAGAAGCTGCTAATTGAGAAGGTGGGTGTACATATGCATTTACACAAGTACGGTATGTGTGCTTGAGGGAAACAGCATAGCTTACCTTACCTTTCTTTTAAAGCTACAATGTCAAAACTTGAAGCATTGTTGCTAAATTACAAATTATGAATCTGAGCACTCATCCTTGTTTTATAACTACTTAATGGTGATTATGGTGGAGCAGTGTTCAGTTCTTTACAATGTCCAGGCTGAGTTGCTTTTGAATGTGCTTGCAGAATTTTTGATGCACTCATCTTTTTCTTAGTCAAAGCAGGAGAAGCTGGCCTGCAGGGACAAGAGCATGCAGGACCGTCTCCGTCTGGGTCATTTCACTACTGTACGCCACGGAGCCTCCTTCACTGAGCAGTGGACTGATGGCTACGCCTTCCAGAACCTCATCAAGTCAGCAAGCAAATACACAAACATATGTTTACATTTTGTCTATTCTGCATACAAGAATGTTCACACTAGATTGTTCTTACATGTTCCAGGCAGCAAGAGAGAATCAACTCACAGCGGGAGGATATTGAGAGGCAGAGGAAGCTGCTGGGGAAGAGGAAACCTCCCTCCATGGCCCAGACACCCCCACCCAGCCTGGAACAGAACAAACGAAAGAGCAGGAGCAACGGCCAGGAGAATGAAACGTAAGATAACAAACAATAGGTTAATTACTGTACACAGTAGATGTTTTACATGGACCAGCCCAAAGTTCACACTAAAGCAGGAATTAATTGTTGTGTTGTGGCTTGAATATAACATTGTGTACTGGTCTAGAAAGGCAGTGCTGCAGGTTTAATGGGGTGCGGGCTGGCTGCTGTAGGCGGAGGATGCCTTTTTCGTCTCTCAAGCTGACTGTTTGCTACTTTATCCCACACAGGTTGTCACTGGCAGAATATCATGAGCAAGAAGAGATTTTCAAACTTCGAATTGGTCATTTAAAAAAGGTACCATCTCAACACTTATGGCAGCTTTTCCTTCACTTAGGATTTGTTTTTGAGACCCCTGTCTACCAAAGGATGAGGTAGATAACAGATTTGTGTGTTTGTATGCAGGAAGAGGCAGAGATCCAGGCAGAGCTGGAGCATTTGGAGCGAGTAAGAAACCTGCACATTCGGGAGCTAAAGAGAATCCATAACGAGGACAATTCACAGTACGTATCATCTCTGCTTAACATGCCTTACACTCCTGTAGTGTGCCTTTTGACCGCATCAAACTGTTTTAAAAAGTCAAGTGATTGAAACATGTTGTCTCAACTTGTAGATTTAAAGACCACCCCACGCTGAACGACAGATATCTGCTGTTACATTTGCTTGGAAGAGGAGGCTTCAGTGAAGTATTCAAGGTAAGCATGTAATATTAAGTTGGCTTACATTTTTTACAAGTACTGGTTTGTAGTTTAGTTTTTTATTTTTTACTCTTAAATAAGCTGGGTCTTTTTGAATAACATAAAGCAAGGGAACTTCAGGTGTCACGGTGGTATTGTAGTGAGACTTTTTTACTGTATCCAGTAAACAGTTACTGTACACAGTTAGGTGTAACTCTCCGGTTATGTGCAATGTTCCTTTCCCAGGCTTTTGATTTGACAGAGCAAAGGTATGTGGCCATTAAAATCCATCAACTCAACAAGAACTGGAGGGAAGAGAAGAAGGAAAACTACCACAAGTGAGTATGAACGTCTGTTCACTGCCGTCTGTTCTCTTTCTTTGCATTGTTGGATCTGTAAATAAATTTTACACAGTGGAACTTAAAGCTTAAGACTGTCTTTGACTGTTCTTGTGTGATGTATTTTAAAAGTAACTGAAAGTTCACCCTGAATTATGAATTCACTTGTCTTTTCAGACACGCCTGTAGAGAGTACAGAATCCACAAAGAACTCGACCATCCTAGAATAGTCAAACTCTACGACTATTTCTCGCTCGACACGGACTCGTAAGTGACTCTACATTCATAAACATAAATAAACATGTTAGAAGTGTTTTTGTTTCCCGTTTTTCTCCCTATTCATATTCCTCCTATCCCTCTACTGACACTGCAGCTTACATAGCACATTAAAACCTCTCTAGATGTGTGTGGATGTACGGGGGTGATCTATATTGACATCTTACCAAATAGTCCATCTGTTGTGTTATCTCTCGCAGGTTCTGCACAGTGTTGGAGTACTGTGAAGGCAACGATCTGGACTTCTACTTGAAGCAAAATAAGCTGATGACCGAGAAGGAGGGCCGCTCTATTGTCATGCAGATTGTCAACGCCCTCAAGTACCTCAACCAGATTCGGCCACCCATCATCCACTACGACCTCAAGCCTGGTAGACTCATGGAGTTTTAGCTTGTCATTTTCTCCATCCTTCAGAGAATAGTGAAAAAGAATCGCTCTCTGTAGAGTTTCAGTTAAAATTGACTTTTGTACAATTTCCTCTAGTGATCTGTCAAGAAAGTAAACACCACAAGAATGTGATGTAGATTTTGATTCAAATAAATATGTTCATCTGTGTGTATATGTAACACTCACATGTTTGTGACAGCTCATTTTAATTGAGTGTTAATGGTGTGTTCATAGGAAACATCCTGCTGGTGAACGGCACAGCTTGCGGAGAGATTAAGATCACAGACTTTGGCCTGTCCAAGATCATGGATGATGACAGCTACAACTCTGCAGATGGCATGGAGCTGACCTCACAAGGAGCAGGGACCTACTGGTACATACACACATTTCGCTGCGTGTAGTAACCAAGCAACCAGTATAGCTTCCCAAGTGGGTGGAATTGGCACAGTCTTTTGCGGGAAATGTCGCTAACTGAATTCACATCCCCTTCTTCATTCAGAAAGTCGTGCAAAGGGCACAGTGCTGAGAGAACATACAGAGGAAAACCTAGTTCAGTCTCATGTTGTCATTGTGTGGTTTACAGGTACCTCCCTCCTGAATGCTTCGTGGTGGGCAAGGAGCCCCCAAAAATATCCAATAAGGTGGATGTTTGGTCAGTAGGGGTCATCTTCTACCAGAGCTTATATGGACGCAAGGTAACCACCAACCTGCCTTCTCTAACAGGGATTTTGTTGGGAGATGTTTTTTTTTAATTGGTGTGATTAAAATAAAGGTGAACTGTCTGCTAACTGTCTCCCTGTTGTTCTTTTTCCAGCCGTTTGGTCACAACCAGTCGCAGCAGGATATCCTCCAAGAAAACACCATACTAAAAGCCACTGAGGTGCAGTTTCCCCCCAAACCTGTGGTCACCACAGAAGCAAAGGTGTGGTACCTATTACTCTTAAACAGCTATCAACTCACTGCACTGTTCCCATCAAACTTTTTACATTTACCTATATATTTATACAGTATCACTTAATTAGTTTCTTACTGAGTTGTAAAGGAAATGACATTTTTACTCTTGAATTTGATTTAAATTCCTGCTCAAACCCTTTTGATTTTTGACAGGTGGGATATTTCAAGAGGCTGCTTGATTTGATAGAAGGGCCAGGACTAGATCACCATTATTGCATTACTGTTTTCCAGAATAGTCCATTTTATTTGGTCTTTAAGCATGCAGATTGCCAAAGGCTGCTTACATTGGTAGCCTTTGGAAGGGACCATCACTGTTTGTAATGAGCAAGGCATAAAATTAGAGCGAAATCTAACAAATGTGGAAAAAATGTTAATGACTGAACAGCAAGTAGCCTAAGAAAGAAAACACTGGAAATAGGTTCAGAAACAAGGAGTCAGCTTTTCTTTTTTTTCCTCTTTACCATCATAGGCTTTCATTCGACGTTGCCTGGCTTATCACAAGGAGGATCGTGTGGATGTGCTGCAGTTGGCCAGTGACCCCTTCCTAATGCCCCACATTCGAAGAGCCCTGGGCAGCAGCACACCTCTGGCACCTCCTATTCCCTCCACCTCCAGCTGCTACAGCAGCAGTGCCTCCGATTGAAATGAGCTGAAAGAAGCTGGAATAAAACCCCAGTGACGACAAAGCCACACGGAGACATTACACACTTGATGAAACTCCTCCTTTGCTCTCTTGATTGCGAGAGAGCAGAGAGCATGATGGGATGGAGGGATCCTAAAAGTGTGAATGGAACCAAAATGATGGATGATGTGGTGATGTAGTAGTAAATGTGCCCACCACCATCGTCCAAGTGGTAAAAATGAATGGCCAGTCTCTGGCTGTGGGCTCAATAGAACCCAAAGATTTGCCCATATGCATGCACTAACACAAAGACTTTGACACACACTTCAAGGGGCTTTTTTACATGGTAAATAGTAAAAGCACCCAAAAAATTGCACAAATGACAGGCTGAGAAGTATGCCATGTGTGGAAGATCACCTGCCTGTACTCTGGATGGTTTAGAAGACGCATTAATGAAATTTCATCCCATTCTGCTTGAAATGCATCATCTAAACTACATCTAAACTATTTTTCAGAACTAGAGGTCAATTTTAAACATGTGTCCCTACAGGTTTGAACCTGGGGCTTTTTAGGAAGGGCTCCGACGAGTGATGAGGAATGACTGATGACCAAAGTTTAAGGCCTGCCTTGTTGACGTGGCACTGTCAGAGGTTCATAAATGACTTGATGATACAGCAGAGGGCTGATTCTGGAAAGAGTACCTGGTTTTGACCTATTTTAAATATTTTACTTGATAACTGGAAGTCAGCTTATTATTTTAATTGTCCATATTTTTCCATGAAATTTACCCCTTATGTTTTTGTTAACCTTAAAAGGGGGGCTGACTATGAGTGAGTGTTGTGATGAGAGGTAAGATTCAACAGAAATAATTATGAAATCATTAAAAAACATTTGGTTAACTCTGTGGTGTTTTGCTTGATTTTAGAAACTCATTGGGCAGATTCTACAGATGTATTGTAAATCATACAAATATACTTAGAGATGCACAGATGTTTTAATACTTAATTTATTAATTCATGCTGTTGTCAGTGCTTTACCACGATGCAGTTATCAATGAATGTGTCATACATGTAATCTCTAAAAGAAAAAATCTCCACCCAAAATGTTTTTTCACAGCATAAAATGTTTATTAACTCAAGTCACACCATTAAAAGTATCAATCATAACTAAAACAGACAAATCCATGTGATGGTGTAGAGTATGAACAGAGTAGCTGTATCAGTGCACCTCTAAATACAGGTTTGCCTGCCAAGTACGTATAACTGGAAAATGTAACCACATTCAAGGTTAAAGAAATACTGACATACTCCTGTTGAATACTAAACAGTGTTAATCTAAAAATCCTTCCTTGACCATAATCATCAAATCATAGTCTTGCATGACTGGGACAAAAACATTTTTTCTCATTTTGGAAAAAGCTACAAAGTGAATTCAAAGGTGTGCAGTACAACATGAGACCAAAGATACCCTTACCTGAACAATGTGATGAGAACTGAATTTGGGGAAGATTTATTTCTACAGTACATTCTAATCCGAGGAAGTGTGAAATTTTATATAGATTCAAATGATCTCTTTGTAACATGCAAAAACAGACAATCTGGACTGAAGCTTTTGACATTCCTCTGTGCCCTTTTCCACTCAAAATCCCGAAAAGATGAACAAAGTGGTGCAGACGTAACCATTTCCTTTCCTTTGGCCAAATCTCCGATTAAGATTCACAAGTAATCCATTTATCAGAGGGGCATACAGATATGCAAAACCCAATAAACCAAGGCATTGTCCCGCAGGTTTATCTGTTGTAGAACTGCGAGGTGACCCATGCCAGTCCCCACTTCAGGTTGGTGAGCATAAACTTGAGCGCCTTGGTCCACTGCTCCTCAGAGTTAAACTGGGTTTTGATGGAGTAGGAACCACCACTGCCTCCTGTGTCCTCGATCTTGCCTTTCTCCACATCCATCCTTCGGACATGGAATAAAAATTCAGTTTTAGTCATCTCATAATGCCCGATGGATGTACTGGTATCAATATTATAATCTGACATTAAATGGATCGAGGGGACTTAGGCTAAAGCAAATCTCCAACTTGTGGTTACACCCTTATATTGGACTCTACAAATATAACCCTGGGAATGGGAAGTCAGGATTTCAGCTTTAATGAAAATCTGTTCAGACATTTATTATTTTTAGCTGCACAAAACACATAAACACAGTTTGTCCTGAGGGTACCAATATAGGAGATATAAGTTCATTAAAACCGAAAGGGTGCATTTCCCCTTGAGGCATGAATGTACTCATTTACCTAATAGATTATAAAATACCTCTTGTGCAAAGATGACATTTAGGCCTGGAAGTAGAGCAAGCGGAAAGTTCAGGGTCCAAAAATTGAAAAGGTACGTGAATGTGTTGTGAATGTGCAACATTTGTTGTGTGAAAATTTTGACTAGAAGGTGGCGCTGGAAGATTGGACAGGAATCCTCCTGTTGGAAAGCTGGATATTCACAATGGTGTTGACATACAGAATATGATGCTGTGATATTTCACCCAAGTGCAGCCAGCAGTACGGGTGATGCACCGGTACAGAGTAAATGAAGTGTAGTGCAGGGCTGGGATGTCAGATGTGGCTGTTGAAGGCACTGTGAGCTTTACAAAGCCAGTTAGACAAGTTAAGTGTAAATGTTGTACTGTAGGAAATGCTTTAATCATTTAAAGGGTTATAGAGCCCTGGTTTTCCCTCCGATTATTTGCTTGAGTGGTATAATGAAATCAGACAATTCTTCAGCCCCTCTAAAATAACTTGAGACAATTGTTTTAGAATCTGCATTATACTTCTTGAATATTTACAGCTTCATTTTAAATGACTTGTTAATGAACACAAGGAAAAAGTAGTGTATGCAGCTATCTGACCTGTACGGGAGGCAGAAACCAGTGTCTCCTTTTTCCACCTCCTCTTTGAATTGCTGGACACAGTCCAGGAAGGCCACCATGGCGTGGTCGAATTTATTATCCCAGAAGAACCTCAGGCCACCTGAGCAGTACAGAGGAAGTTCCTGGACAAACACAAGATAGAAAGAAAGGTAAGGTTAAGAGCCTAGAGGAGTGTTCAAATAATGATGGGAGAGCTGGGCTTGGGCACAGCATGTATTACCTTGGACTTGTCTGTCAGTGACTCTAAGTATGAGTGATTTCCATATGGGACAAGACGATACCTGAAGAGATGAGTGGAGATGAGCTTAATTTTACATTGCATAGTAGCAAAACATAAAAAGTAATGCACCAAATAATTGAATCTAAATAACAGAAACAAAAAACTAAAGATTATTATACTATAATTATTGCTAGTATTTTATGGAAAACACGGCTAAGTGTAAATACACTGTTGACAACATTCAACTGAAAAAACTAATTGAAATGTGTGTGTGTTTGTGTTTACCTCTGGAAACGCAGCCCCATTTTGTTGGCCAGAGCATGCAGCAGCAGCACTGTTTGCCCCCAGGCTGCATTAATCTCATTCCACTCCACAGGTACACTGGGCAGTCGACCCAAGCGGAAGTTGTTGATGGTACCAAACTGACCACTGTGCCTGGACAAGAAAAGAAAAACAATTTTGATTCCCAGTCGATAGGTATTGATTTATTTTTTGTCCTGGGGCCTATGGTGATTGTTTGTGAAGTCACGGTTGATTGATGGAGGGAAAAAATAATTATTTCTTCTCAATGTGCCCAACAGTATCGTGTGTGTGTGTGTGTGTGTGTGTGTGTGTGTGTGTGTGTGTTTACCAGATGTGAAATGTGGCATTGAAGACGTTGGTCTTTTTCAGCCGATCTAGCTGAATCTGGCAGTAACGCATCTGGTTGTCGACACTCTTCAGCTCATCATCCAGCTCCAGCTGCTGCCGTTTAAACTCGCTGTACTCCTTCTGGTACCTTACAACACAAGGCAGCGGAAAGAGTCACAGCTGTTATGTGCTGTATCGTCTACCATATTCCACTCACAGCCTTTGACACCACTGCAAAGCCACTCACTGTAGCTCCTCTGTGTCCAGCTGCTGAGAGTGGATCCTGCTCTGGGCCAGGTCCTGGGCTACACCGGCCCTCTGCTCCTCCACTGCCTCCAGTTCCTGGACCAGCGCCTCCTCCTCCTCCTTCAGCTGCTGCAGTTCTGCCAGAAGGGTCTCCTCTTCCTCCACCTGCAGGTGTGACAGCAGCTCCAGACACTGCCTGAAAATACAGTCACATACAGTGTATTTTACTACACACACAGTAAACTGCACATGAACACACATGTGGATTCAGCATTTTAAGTTGTTTTAAGTATTTTGACTGAAAACTGAGACATTTAACTTATTGTGCACCAACTAACTTGTAATTCTGGCATTCGTTCTCTGTGATGTTGAGCTGTGTATCCAGGTGGTCCAACAAAGTGTCAGTACATTCTTCACACAGTGGATGGTCCACATCTGTCTGGCCTGACATGATGTCAAACAGGTCACTGGTGACCTGAGTGAAATATGATCCAACACAAAATAGTCACTTTTTAAGTTCAGTCATAGATCCGTAGCATAAGCTGACCCTAACAAGCTGTTTTGTCAAAACTGTTTCTTGCCAAACTAACATGATCATAGTAAACCGACATCATGGAATCTCAAATCTTTCAGCTGTGTCAAAGCGGACTTTACCTTCAGCCTACGACTAAGATTTTCCATCGTGCCTCCATCAGATGCTTCTCCAATCAGTGTGAAGCTGTTGGCACTCTCTGTGGACATCATTCTGTAAAACAAGATTCATCAGTTCAGTCAAATGTATAGGATATGCTGCATTTTCAAGCCCATCCACACCTCATTTGACAGAGGAACATATCAACTTCAAGATAGTCAACATATATAAATTGTCATCTGTTTTCAGTTCCATTTCCTGAATGAAAAGACTTGGGTTCTCACCGTGCAGGAGGGATGTATTTTCTCGACACTCCATCTTGCTTGTTCTCTACAAAGGTCTCCTAGAAGGCAAATGTAATTCTGAGACCTCAAATATACCCTCTAACAAAATATTTACAGACTGAATTGGTATAATTAATTGTTTTAGTCTTACAGCTTCTAAAAGTCTTACAGATTAGTTTACTCAAAACATACATATGTATGTACAATATATGTATCAAAAGTATCAGTGACCCTGATGCCACTGTTTTATCAGTCTAGGATCTTGGGGAAAACACAACAGCCTATGTGAATTCCAGTAATTTGCTGTTATATTCAGTGTGTTCTCATACCATGTGTATCCTGGCATGACAGCATCAAAGATTGATGACACTTTAGAGTCTAAATTCTTATCCATCGCACAGTACCATCAGGGAGGTGTCTGATCAGTGCCAAATTCATTCTACAGCGGGACAACAACCCCAAATATACAGCCAGTGTCATAAAGAACTATTTTCAGGGACAAAAAGACTAAGGAATCCTGCAACATAATGGTCTGATTGCAGCATTACTGAGTCATTGTGGGATTATGTGAAGAGACAGAAGACACTAAAACAGTTTAAATCCACAACTGTGGCGAATTCTCCAGCAACCAACCTGCCAAGCACCTGAAAAACTGTGTCTACTGAGGACAACTGGGCAGTTTAGTTTCCTGTTTACTGCACTTTGTATGAAGTGAATTGCTAAAAAGAACTATTCATGGCATTGTTTTTGATTTTACATCTTACAACCTTTGCACAGCACCGTATGTTTTCTGCTGTACTTACCTCTGGTGCTGTCTCCCCCTCACTACTGTCAGCCTGTTTGCTGGGGGTCACTGTGACCAACGGAGCTGAGGAGGAGGAGGGTCACAGAGGAGTAATTTCATAACAGATCGAGCAGTTTTGACATCATTACACTATATTTTACAGCACTGATGGTTGATTGCCAAGTATACACATACCAATGAGCTCTTGGATAGTGACCCGATCGAGCACATTAAAGGACGTGTCCAGTTTCAGGGGTTGACAGCACCGCTGACACACGAAGCTGACCTGCATGGTTGTGCTCGACGACTTGGAGCCCTCCATTGCTAGCTACAAGAACACATGTAAAGAAATAAAAGCACAATGTAAAGCCTGACAGCCTTTTCGCCAAGTATTTTTTTTCTACATGGTGGCTCGATGGCTAGTTAGCTGTTAGGCAGCTGGCTAGCTAAGGTTAGCGTTGTAGCTAGCTCATGCGTAACATACACCCACGGTGTGTAAGCACAAGACAGACTTACTCTCGCTTGTGAAAAACCAAAGCTATTGCATTACAGTCCTGATTTGCGAACGTCGAAAATGAGAAATCACTCCAAATGTAGTTAGCGTGACTGTCGCATTTTGCACCTCAGGCATTTCCCTCTCCACTTCCTTATTGTTGTTTACGTTTACGTTTGACGTCAGGTGTAAATCAAGTCACATGGAAGAACCGGGCGTCCACAGTGGGGTCTTACCCATGGGTTCAAACCGCTGTTACTCCTCATTCTGTGACTTGAACACCATGATTTTGCATATGATGTAAGAAGTAATGCAGTATGATTCCAGATTATATTTAACTTTATACTTAAAGTAAGAAAGCTGTTATGAAAAAGCAAATTTGTCAGAAAGTGCAACTGACGCTGCTGGACCCGGACCAGTAGGCGGCGCTGTAACATCATCTGCCAAACGCCGTTAATCATAGGCAGAAGAAGACTCCAGTTGCGGGAAAACTGAAGCTGATGAGTCCTGTGTTGATAACTTCAAACTTTCAGAAAACAAGGTAATTAAGGGAATATTTATTTCTTACAATCAGCTAGTGGCGTTTCAAAAACTACGAGCTACTCTTTGTATTCACACATGGGTCTTTTGGTGTATTCGCGTCCACTGTCTCAGTCTCAGAAGTAAAGCAGTGTTGCTAACTAGTTGTGTAACCTCCCAAATAAAAGCATGGCAGCCAACCAGCCTGACGTTTACCTTCAACTAATGCCACTTTAATCCAGTGGACACTGTATATGAACATTAAACGGTGTTTTATAACGTTACAATATGGATTTTTCTGCCTAATCTCACTGGATTGTTGTGCTTCATCACTTCCTGCTGTTTGTAACGCTATGCGGCTTTAATACCATTCTCACTTCGCACAGCTAACGTTTCAAAGTTAACCACAGATACTTACAAGACCCTACTAGGGTAATGCATTGATGAAGTGTCATAGAAACTTTATAAATAATCCATTGGCATCACTTAAACTCATTTCAGTTGCTAAGTATCTGTTTCCATTGAGTCTAATACCCATAAAATCAAGTGGGATCCTGTGCTATATTACCAGTTTATGTACATGTGTGTAGTAAACCACTCTAAATACTGTAGTTGATCTAGGATCTTCCTTGTTAGATAACACATTATAGATGGCTACCTGCATAACAATACAAGCTATGTGTACAGTACATGTGAAATTACCAAAGTACATACAGTTATACAATTTTGTCTTAACTTTACTGGAGCAGGGCCAGTTTGTCATAATCACATACCAGGTTAGACTGAGAAGGTCACAATTCAGTCAACAATAGGACATTTAAAAACCAAAAGGTGTGGGTGATCAGTAAGAAATTATATAACCATATTAATGTGTTGATATTATGTCACTATCTGTTCAGGTGTGTAAACGTCAGAGTGCAAGTGTCACTAGAGTTGTCATTTTCACCTATTTTGGACATTTGGGAGAAATTTGGCACAGTAAATTTGTTCTGTTAATTTAAGCAAAATAGTGCATCACAAATCACAACACAGAAATAGTGTATTGCTGAGCACTACATTGTATTTAACAAGATAGAATAAAAATGTTGTTACATTTGCCATCATTGAATTAAATGTTACTTTCTAAAACGGTGGCTAAAAAGCATCATATACCAATTATACCAGTAACATGCCAGCTGTACAGTTTTGTCTAGTGTTGGCTTTACAGTGTGTGTGTGTGTGTGTGTGTGTGTGTGTGTGTGTGTGTGTGCGCGCCCGCGTGGTTGTGTGTGCGTGTGCGCTCTGATTTTTCATCTGTAGTTTTTAAAAATCACCATGAAAACCCCAAAGGCCTCGGATGTGAAAAAGGGAATATCAGTCCTTTGGGAGACTCTGCAGTGTCCCATATGGTGAGTGTCATTGAGAACAAGAAGATTTGTTAAATAATAACGATCTGCTTGATCTATAGTACAAGAAGAAGATTGTCATTTGGAAGAACTGTCATGCTCTGAACTTACTTCATACTTTCTTTCACCTGTAGCTTGGATTTAATGACAGCACCACTATCCACTAAGTGTGACCATCAGTTTTGCAAGTAAGGAACATCTGATACATCCTCTTTACTCAGATGATTGATAGTATTTTGTTAATTAAACTCTAATTCTATTTTTTTATTTATTTCTTTTTACATGCACTCATGAATAATATATTTGTTGTTTTGTTCCACCAGATTTTGTATAATTAAACTTTTGGACAACTCTAAACAAAACAGGGCCAACTGTCCAGTGTGTAAAACCAAGATAACCAAAAGGTTGGAAAAAATTTATAAGATGACAGTGTAAAGTTAACTAGAATCATTGAAATGTTGTTGTTATTAATACCTGCATCTTTATATCATTATATATGTGTATTTTTTAAATATATACAGGAGCTTGCAGGAGAGCCCTGGGTTTCAGAGACTTGTAGCAGGATTGCAGGATATGATACAAGCATATGAACATGACACCAGCACAAACTGTAAGACTACATTGCAAAGTTCTTAAAATGACCCTATGGAATTGACTTGTATTACATCACCTGATAAAATTACTTTTACATTTTCAGACTTCACGGGAATGAGCCTGCAAGAAAAACAATCAGGGTAAGTAATTACAAAACATTAAGATTAATGAATGTAATTTGATATAACCATAATTTAATTGTGTATTTTCTTCTATCCAGTGTTACAGATGCTGAAGCTACCAAACATCCACAAAATGTGTCATCTGGAGATACACCTGTCACTGACCTTGACAACGAAGAAAATGCAGACCATGATGATCTTCCGAGATCCCACTCTTCAACTATAGCAGGTAAAATCTTGAGATCTTGTATAACTGTCTTATTACCTCAAATCAACTACCACTTTAGCTCTAATTACAAGTTATTTTATACTATTTTGAAATAATTGGGTTTATTTGGATTTCGGTTCTAGAAAAAAAGTCCACACAAGCCAAACTCTATTAAGGTGTGGATACAACTCTGAAGCACAATCTGAAATAGATGCATGACATAACTAAATAGGAATTGCACACACACACACACACACACACACACACACTTAAACCAACCAGGCCATGCATTGTGTATATAGGAGATTATAGCCATTGTTTCAGTGGTAGATGAAACAAGAAAAAGTGATGGTAACTCATTATTCATCTTATTTTGAAAGTGCGTTGTCTTCCACAAGGTTAATTATTCATTGATTTACTTATCCCACTTTTTAGCCCAGAATGGATTTGCAAGACTCATGGGACTTGAAGACTCAACTCCTGTGACGACAGAAAATGAAGGCCTGGACAGTGGCCTCGGTGATGTCCTGCCAACTTCTGACAAGAAAATGCACAGCTCTACCGATACTTTGGAACCAGTAGGAACAGAAATATCAGAAGTTGTGGAAAAGGTGATATCAATGCACAAAACTAGAGGCAAAATGAGATTTGACAAATTGGAGAACACCTCCCTTCATCCATTAGTCATTCCAGACGAGACCGAATATCAGCCTTTAAGAAAATCCTCACGGAAGAAGAAGAAAAAGGATTTGGAGCCTGACAAGATTCTTGATGAGAAACAAAAGAAAAGTCTAGAGAAAGTTGCTGAGTGGCTCATGAAAGTTCCAACTGAAGGAAGTCTCGAGTTAGAAAAACCAGACGAAGACGCTGATGACTCAGACAGCTGTTCTTCCACTTCAACAATAGATGTCAAGCAACACATTAGTAACATGAATCCTAAGAGAGATGATCGTGCTAAAGCCCTTGAAGAGCAGGTGTTCGGCGCTGTCTACAAACGAGAGAGAAGAGGGAACAGGAACAGGAACACCTCTCTTCCGCTCAATGCTTTTGTCGAGCGATCAACAACTAGAAAACAGAAAACAGGCTCTGAAGATAAAAATGAAAGCGACTTGGAAGAAGAGCAACAACTAACAGAAGAAGTTAACGACACCAGCAGTGACATTTTTAAAGAAGCAGAACAGATGGAAGTCGTGGAGGAAAATGATTTAGACAAACATGGGGAAGAGATGAACAACTTGCCAGAAAGTGACAAAAATAAAGGTAAAGATGAGGTTCCCTCTGTGTCTGATATTAAACAACAGCAACCGGAAAGAAAGTCAAAGAAAAGGCTGCATGATACTCTGCAGCAGCTTGACAGTGATTTGCAGCAGCAAGCTGAGGCAAAGTCAGAAAGTACTGAGCAAAAGAAAACTGACAAGAGGAAAGGTAAAAACACAAGGTCAGAGAAAGGCAAGTCTGCTAGAGTGCCAAAGCCTCTTTTTCTGGTTGCAGTTCAAAATGGAGAAACCAGTCCAAAGACCAGACTGAGATCAGAAGAAGTTCAAGCACAAATTGAGAACTATCCTAGCAGCGAGGACCAGGAAACCCCTCTCACGAGGACCACCAGGAGAAGCAGAAGGCTTCAATTCTTTGCTGAGGAAGTCCAGGGAGGTCACGGGAAAGCAAACTTGAAAACCAGTGTAGCTGAAAAACACAGCAATGCTGCAAAGGAATCAGAGGAAGTTAAAGGTGAAACACTGGATAAAACTGCATCACCTGAGAATGGAAACATGACAAAGGTGGCCAAAAGAAATGGATGTATTTATGATCAAGATTTAGGAGGAATTGAAAACGTGGAGTCTGGTGAGAGAACGTCTTATCTGACACCAAACGAAGATGTTAAAGAGCCCATTGCTGAAGTGCCGAATGCTGACACTCTGTCTGAAGCCAGTGCTGCTTGTTATGTCCCTGTGGTACCGAGTTCTACAAGTCCAACTGAGGCAGCTGTAGTGGGTCCAACACTTGAAAGTGACAATCCGACGAATGAATTCCCAAAAGGTATTCAGCTGGAAACGTCTGCTTGCGAGACTAAATGCGCTATAACAGAAAATGAGGAGGACAAGAACGACAGTGAGCTGGACACAGAGCAACTGCTCAGGAGCTTCAAAGCCACTAAAAGGAAATCGTTCCATCTTGGTGGTCCCAACATGAAAAGAAGCCGTAGCTCAGACCAAGGAGAAACGCAGGGTGCTGAAGCAAAGGATAATGATCCTGTTTGTTCTAGTGTTGAATCTGCAAAAAAAGAGACATCTGAAATCGCCAATGTGGAGGCTTTGAGAGACAATGAAGACTCATCTTGTAGTGATTTGATCTCCCCGTCTAACTCACCCACCCTGGCAAGAAAAACAGTTCTTGAGAAACAAAATCAAGTGGTGGTACAAGCCTCGATCCCTGATACCAATAGTTCAGGTCAGGACAGCGCTGCTGGAAACTGTCTCTCCAGGAATAGTCTTAGCAGTGCCCTCAGTCCTAATAAAGTGTCAAAACGTGAAATGGAAAGTCCTCATCTTTCAGTTGTCCCTCAATTGGTAGATTCTGGGCTCTGCTTCACAGCTGTTGAACACGATGAGCTACATGAAGCTTCAAAGTGCTCTCAAATCTCAAACAGTCAGCTTGATTGTACAGTGAGGGATGCTGACAAATGGAAGGAGATAGGAGACGGCATTTCTAGTGGAAAACATTCATTCAACACTGCTGAACACATCTTGGTTGCAGAGTCCTCTTTAACTCCTGACGGCCTTGTAACACCAGTTGTCCAAATGGTCCACAAAACGAAGCCTAACAGCAATGGAAGCGCCGAGCTCAGCGCACGTCCCTCCATCAAGAGCTACCCGAGGAAGAAGAGACCGACTCAGAGGCTGGAGTCTTCATCCGAGTCCGACTGCAGTGGATCCAAAGAGGAATTACCAACTTTGGCTCAAATCTTCGGTAGGTCAGCTCCTCCGGCTGCTGTGACCCAGGATCAGGGAGATTCCAATGAAGCTAATGAGGAGGATGCATGTGTTCCAGCTGATGCAGAAGAACACTTCAGCCGTCCACCTGCATGCCCCAGCCCCGACTTTGTTAATTCTAGCCAAGCTTCTGTGGACTTGTTTGGAACACCAGATGAATGTAAGTAGAGAGATATTTTTTCTTAAATTTTAGGTTTGTTCAAAGGAAGCAGCCTGCAATACAATAAATCTTTTCTTTTGTTAACAATCTATCAAATATGTGCATGCTCCTTTTCCCACAGTAAGAATCTATCTTTGTATCTTTGGGATGTGAGGAAAAAAACAAATCTCTCAAATGTTCAGACACAGAGCAGTTCAATTATTTCTTTTCTGCAGGTGATGTCCCAGTAAATGACGCCAGTGTTTCCATGGAATCATCACAATTTTCAAGCGAAGTCCTTGTCACACAGGTATGCTCTCAATTACTCTGTCTGGTTGTAAGTGCAGCTGCACAAATGCATCATCTGATTTGAAAAATAACACCACATTCAAGGTTTTTAGCAACTGCTGAGAGAAAGTGAGATTTTCCATTAATTCAAACAAAATTCTGACTCTGTCCATTTGCTTGTTCAGCGTTCTGCATTTGCATTGTGCTCCCAGTGATGCACTGTCACGTTACGCCCCATAGAGGGCAGCCACCACATTTTCCTGAAGCAGAAACTGTCAGCTCCTGGATGACAGACTACCTAGCTCTGTAAAAAATGGCCCCCTCAGCAGCTTTCTAAATTGCATTTCATTTACGTTAGAGGAAATGCCGCCTCGGAGATGATTCTTGTTTTCTACCTCATCCATCTTCCAGCGCTCTCACTTTTATCTGTCGACTGTATTTGACTGGGAGTTAAAGTTTCACGCCCTGGGGTTTAGAAAAGGGAGCAGGATTACACACATCTGAGAATACAGAATGTTGGTTATTATTGTGCTGTGTGTCTGTATACATAATCAGTGCACTTGCGCTGTAAACTCATACAAATTCATAGACTCTATTCTTCCAAACCAGCTCCAGCTGAGCAGAAGCTGTTGTCACCTTTCTCCCTTGTGCTTTCTGATTTCCCTCTAATATCTTAAATATTATGTATGGTATGTAATTATCTTCTCGCTCTCTGTGCTGTCTGGCCGAAAAAGCACCCACTCCCTTCCAATAATGAATAACTGGTTGAATGTAGGTCCCTCCTCGCTGATTGACGGTTGTTATTGTATTCATACATCAGTGCAAGACATCAGATGTGCAGCCAGTATGTGTCCCTTTATTTTGTATAGTAAATGTTAATGTTGCATTGCAGCATTTCTTCTCTGCTTACCCCCACCACCCCTGTATTTTATTAAAGTGCATGACTCATTTGTAATTATGAGCTGTTCTACTTTACTTTGTTTTCTCCTCTGTAAGCAAAAGATAGAAATGCAGAAGGAGCTGGTGAGGCTGGAGAAATTGATGGCTCTGGTGTCAGAGGTGCTTCAGGAGAAAGAGCGCAGTCCTGCAAAAGAAGTCCCCACAGAAACAAATCAAAGCATCAAAACCACAGGTAAACAGATAACAAGTGTAGGATTTTCTTAAAAATGATTAGTCGACAGATTAGGTAATGATTATTTTATTATATTACTTAAGCAAAACAGCAAATATTCACTGCTTCCAGCCTCTAAAATGTGAATAATTAAAAGCAATTATTGTACAAAACAATTTATCGATGAATTGAGAAAATAATATGCAGATGAGTTGATAATGGAAATAATCACTAGTTGCAGACCATTTTTTAATGCTGCAATACAAGACCGAAATATAATGTGACATTAGTGTAATTTAACATGAATGTTTGCCCATTGTTTGAATTTAACATAAAGTCCTTATCAAGCAAAGATATTCGATTTTTACCTTTTTTTTTACGATTGTTTATGATTTTAGTTAAACTCATTGATTAGTTTTATGCAAGAATTCAAAGGTGACCTAAATGTGATGGTTACTTTGTGTCCCCCGGCCCAGACACCCACAGGCACCTCGTGTGTCACCAGGATGCAGGCCAGGATGCAGACATGTAAGTAAAGCATGGCATAGTGGACTTTTAGTACTACTAATATAATGAAGGAAAGAATTGTTACATTTTGAGTTGCTCATAAACAAGAAATAGTTAGAAGTTTATTAATTAATTAAAAGATGTAAAAACCATCATCAACACAATATTTTTCAGCAAGGGAAAGTACAATAATAAGTGTGTGTGCTTTAGTTTAGCTTTGTTGCTTAATCTCTGTTGCAGAAAAACTAAACTGCCTAACTTAAAACAGGAGGCGTCATGTACAACCACAATCAAACTACAAATAAATGCTTCTTTAGCTCCTGTCTAACATGAAGACATGAAAGCTTGCCTCTCAACATGAAGTCTTTGTTTGCGGTATGCAGGAAATGATTAGAGCAGCTGATAATATCAAAGCTGAATGATTCTCAGGAACTAGACAGTTAGAAACCGGTTCTATGTGATAACTGTTTTCATTCCTACAGACAGGACGTTCCTGAGGTTGTAGTCATCTCTTTGATGATATGATGATATCATACTTGAAAATGATTTGTCGAAATGCAACTATCTTTCTGGTCTTATCATAGGCATCAATTTTGCTTCTGTGAAAATTCTCAGTGGTTACATAGTACATGTCACTTTAAAGAAATAGTTCAGTAGAATTTAGGGAAAAAACTAGAGTTTGATGAGGAAATTGTTACCATTCTCATGTCTGTCCGGAGACGGCTAGCGGAAACTTCAAGAAGACACTGCTCCCAGCCATGAAATAGTCACATAACCCTCAGTAAAACGGCAGATTGTTGCTTTTGCTCTAAGGTTTTTGTCTGGATTAAACAAATGTGTTAATTGGGAAGCGGTTCTGATAGATGCATTTTGTTACCGCTGCTCAGAGCCAGGCCAGCTGTTTTCCTGTTTTTCCAGTCTTTGTGCTAAGCTAACTGGCTGCTGACTGTTGTTTCATATTTATTGGTCAGATATTGGAGTGGTATTTATCTTCTCATTTAACTCTCTTTAGTTTCCAAACTAAATTAAAAAGCAGGTGAGTGGAGCAGTGACCCTGCAAGACACAGAAAACTTTTCAGTCAAGTTTTTTTTTTTTTTTTTTTTTTCCTCACTAGGTCAGTGAACCAATCAGCTTGCCCGATGTTGGCCTCAAGTCGTGTGACAATCCTTAAAGTCAAACTCGATGTCAATAACAAATCTAATTAAATAATATCTGCCTCAGTGCGTCGCATTTCTCTTCTCAGAAGGTTGTATACATTGTTAATACATTTTAAATGGCGCTATATTTCAATACAGCCATATTAAGGTGAATAATAACTGGAGCAAGTGGCATGTAATTGGTCTCTTTCAGTCTGTAACTGATGGGGAAAGTTAGCGGGTCTCTGTGTGTGTGTTGCTCGTCTTGTTCTCAGAGGGTGATGCATCTCAAGAGGACAGGCGGATAATCTCACTAATGAACCCAGAATCTGCTTATGCTGTGGAGAATAAAAAAGTCATTACTGACTGCATCTTATATGTCATTTAGAGCACTTAGAGGGAAACTTGTGTTGCCACCGTAATTTATCTCTCCCGCTTGACTACCCCCCCACCCCCACAACCTCTTGCCTCGCAGGATTCTAAGTGCTGTCCTCGAGGCGATAGAGAGGGAGAAACGGAAAGAGACGGCATATGAAAACACGGAGGAACTTGGCTATACAAGTTCTAAATTAAAAAGCACCTATTCGAGCCCAGTGGTGAAATTGGAAAGAATAGCTGGCATTGGAGTATATGACAAGTTTTCAATGAGCTGTTATCACCTTGGTACAGGTAATTTAAATGTAGGCGCGCAGCCAGTTGTCGGTATTATTTGAGTCTCTGAGTGAAGAAATGAATCCAAAAGACTTCCAATACTTTCACATGAGTCATAAAGTAGCTTGTAATCCACTGATAAAGGACACGAGTAACTGGATATTGACTTTCTGTCAATATTGAGCTCCACCGACCTCAAACATAATACTGCACAGTGCACATTTACAGTGCAGTCAGAGAGTATTTGGACAATGATGTGCTTTTTATTGTTTTGGCTCTGCTCCGGCATATTTGATTTGAAATGAAACAATGACAGTAAATTTAGATTGCTGTTATTCAGCTGTAGGGGAACACAGTCTCCTTATTTTAGGACATTGCAGCAAGATAATCACCATAAACATATAGACAAGACAGCCCTGGATGTTTGTTTTTTAATAGCCCAACAGTGAATCACAGTGACCTCAGTCCAACTGTGTTTCACTTGCTGAAGACCAAACTGAAGGCAGAAAGCCCCTGAAACAAGCAAAAAGTACTTTCTGTACACCGAAACTGCAGAAACTGTGTACAAATGGATGAAATGCTCATCAGGATGCAGACACCTTCAAATTAAAGCTGAGAGTCAGCACTTGCACCATAGTGTGCTGGAGCCAACACGACAGGAGATCGTCACTGTCCTCATACAGTGTACCCTGGAATAACCCTACACTCAAATTAGTAAAGCCAAACCAGTTTAGATATATTTGACAGCTGAATCCCTCATTGTTAAACACCTATACCCTTTTGTTTCTTGGGTCTAGTGGTGGTTTATATTGTTCTTTATAATATCCATTGAAAGAAGAGCATCCTAACAGGATTTGGTTAGGCTCCCTCCATCTTCAGCATGAACAAAATACAAAGATCAGCACTTAAGAGCAAAGATCAACCTGCACATGCAAATACACCAATGATCTGAAATGGATCAAGATAATATATTCAGTATTGTGATCCTGCATGTCAGCTCAGGAGATCCCTGCAGTCATATTGGCAGTTGGATCCACAGTTAACACCACGCTGGTTCTTTTACTTCATTGTTCAATGAAGGTTAATATAATGTCTCTTTTGCAGGAAAGATGTTCCCGATGCGGAGCGAGAGCTCAGCATGAGAGTATCCGATGGCAGAGGGGTCACGCAACCCAGCGTGTCAAAGCATGGCAGTATTACAGAGATGGGTAAAACTACTGGTGTAGTGTTTTGATTTTGTTTCTCTGCGGAAGCCTAAATGCATTTCTAACAGTCAGTAGTGCATTTGCAGAAAGAATCACAGTCTGTGTCATTTTTTTCATAGCTGAATGATTCCACACTTTTTCATTATGTTTCTCCAAATATGCACAGAGAGATGTGTATGGAAAACCCTCTGCTGGGGATTGTAGCTTTTCACTGCTTCCCAGCAAGGTTTGACTTAGAATTTCAACTGTTTTGTGTGGTCTATGGCGTTCAGCGTTATGTGTCACATAATCAAAAATTGTGTTTGTAAGTTTTTAAAGATAACTGGGTCTGATCAGATCAAGTCCTGTCGATGACTCTCTCTTTATGCTTGTGTGTTTGTTGTCTCTGTCTCTTCAGCAGTGCAGAGCTCCACACACACAGGGATGAGTGTAAAAGGCACTGAAGCCTCCAAGACACCTAGTTCAAGTTCAGCAGCCAAGACACTAAAGATATGTAGTTCAACAGCAGTTGGGCAAGAAGACAAAGAAAACAACACACCCTCAAGAGACAGAAGTAAAGCTAAACTGGTGCTAGTGTCATCTGGATTGGGGCCCAATGAACAGGTATCGGGTATCAATGAATTTCTTTATCTAGCACTTTCCATAACAGGATACATTAATCAATCAGATGTTGTTGCTGACAGATAATGGTGAAGAAGTTTGCCAAGCGAGTCGGAGCACATGTGGTTTCCCAGGTGACACCAGAGGTGACCCACATCATAATGCGCACTGGTAAGTATGCTCACATACAGGCAGTGTGAGTATGTCACAGCATTGTTCTTTTAAAGACTGCAGCTGTTTTTGACTTGAAGAATTGATCCACTGGACTTTAATTAATGGTTCAAAATTGGCTTGATACACAGTAAAGCAATTAAATCTGCTTTTAAAGCTCCGCTTTAGATCTTTCTCGTTCCTCTTTTTTAAATATTTTCTTCAGCAATAACATTTGCATTTCCACAATTACATTTTCTTTCTACATGTACTTCCAGCTTGTTTTGTGCGTCTTTTGAAACGCTCCTTAGAGATAAGCTCTGTTTCTCTCTCACCCACACACTCACTCCTCCATTCATCCACTTGTTGCTAATTACTCTCTCTGATAGATTATTTTTAATTTCAAAGCTCGCTGTCTCCAAAGCACCTTATTAACTGTCACTGTTTAAGAAGCCTTTTTTAATGGCAGCTTGTTTCCCAGGCAACCAAAAAATGGGAAGAGGAGGTGTCTCGATCTTTGTGGTTAAAGGTTGAAGAAGGAGCAGGAGGTGTCACGTTCTAACCTTTTGCAGAAAATAATTTCAAATCATTTGAAATGTTTGAGGCATCAATAATTTGCACTTGAATGTTGCCTGGAATACAAATGAATGGATAATTACAATATTTCTTGAGGGAATACTAACCCCTTGATCTTGCTGATCATCCATGATTTGTGTCTGTGAAGCTATTCATTTTTTTTATGATGTGTTCATTATAAAACTGTTTGGTGCAGTTTAAAAGAACGATTCATTCATTTTGGCTTGTGAGAATTCAAAGTCTTTTTGGCTGCATCCTCTTAAAAAGAAGTAATGCCTGCTTGTGACCTCATGAATGTAATGTTACGGGTTCAATATCATATCAAGATATCACTTGGCTGAAAAGGTAAAGCTACGCAGTATTTAACAAGAAGTATTAGAAAAAAGTAAATATCAATTTGGGGGTATGTTTTTAATTTTCTCATATCCCATCAATCATCTTATGACCCCTCTGATTCATCTCATGGGGGATCCAGACCACATGTATGAATCCAAAAGCTAATCAATACATTATGCATTAACATGACTTGATAGTGGCAACCACTTAAGCTCATCATACACAGAACAGGAAGCCTCATTTCCTTTACTCTTAATGTGCCACAAATGTTGCGATATGGCACCTGAGGTCCAGTCATAGTCTCAACTAACGATGATCCTTATCATCCTCATGTGAGCTGTTTACAAACAAAATTCAAAAATTTTGAATGTCTTACTTTGATTTCCCCCTCTGTGTTAATGTGGAAGTGACCTGCCCCCCAAGGGCAAAGCACATACAAGAGAGAAGGCACAAACATTAAAGCAAACGTGTTCCAAATCCAGAAAGTTAACAAATACCAGAACACAAACAACTAGGGGAAACGCATGCAAACGGAATTGCTACACTGAAAGACGCTCGGGCGAGTGGTGGGCTCAATTTGGAAAAGCAGCAGATGTTACAATGTATCTATTATCAGACTTTGTGTTACTTACCTAACCCTTTATTAAGTGTTGATGTTTATTTTTTCAGGCGAGAAAGTTTCCATTTAGATTTCGAATATGTGGTCTCTTATGGAAAATCAAGGTGTGTGAGAGAGAGAGTGTGTGAGTGTAGACATACTCTTGAGCATCTTTTCACACATCTATGCTTGTTGTCCTGTCTCTGCCAGATGAACAGCTGGTATGTGAGCGCACACTGAAGTACTTCCTTGGCATTGCAGGAAGGAAGTGGGTGGTGAGCTTCCAGTGTAAGTCCTGACTCACTTTACTGTCGCGCTCTTTCACTGATGAGTTAAAAACAATTAGTCTAAACACAAAACAGCATGATGACGGAGGGATCGGCTAGAATAAAAGGAGCGATACATAATACAGTAGCCACCAGAATAGTGTTTGTGCGCCTGACAATACGCTCATAAGTTTTTGTTCTTACTTCCTCTCCGCAGGGATTTCAGAGTGCTTCAAACAAAAGAAACTCTTAGATGAGGTATGCTCGCCTGTGTGCGCCTTGAATTTGCGCGCCGGTGATTTCCTGTTACATCTCTGTATGTCTTGATGCTGAATTAATGCTGCATGATGAATCTCTCCATGAGGTTCATTGTGATACCTCATAAATTATTTGTCATCCATTTGCTTTAGCAATCCCTGCATCCGCTTCTTTGCTATGCAAGTATAATCCTTTGCCAAGCTTAGTTTAGTATCGCCATTAATTTAAAACTATTTCCCTGTCGGCCAGGCAAACTTTTACCATTTTTATGCATCATATGGTGTTTGTAAAAATGGACCCCATGCAATTATAAGATGAATACTGTCAAACTGAAGAATGTCCAGTGTTGTTGTTGTTGGAGCGTATTTTACTTTTAGAATAAACGAAATGAATATGAACTATCCGACATCTTACAATCAGTCCTTGTGTCAAATGAGAGTAAATAATTGCTCCACTTATTTTAAAGGTCATAGTTGTTCTAACATTGTGATTGAGATTCATTGCCTGATTAATTTTCTTTTGTTGTCCAACAGAGTCTCTATGAAGTGAGAGGTGACGTGGTGAATGGACCCAACCACCAGGGCCCCTCAAGAGCGCGTACCACTGAAGACAATAATGTGAGTCCTTCAGTCCTTTATTGATCTAATTGACTCAAAGGTGAAAAATAAGTGAGGGATCTTATCTTATCCAGAGGAATTTGGCAGTAGCATCATATGACTCTTGTCTTTCTCCTGTGGCTAAAATGTTTATTTCTAGTTTTTAACTTTGCAGAAGTTCATACTTACTACTTTTTTTTTTTTTTTTTTGCATATCGTTCAG
>NW_019524936.1:157073-159573 GCF_002814215.2 Seriola lalandi dorsalis
GTAAAGAAGGAAGGACACAATTAAGTAAGTAAGGAAGAATAGAAAAAAGGAAGGAGGTATTGAAGGGAGGAAGTAAAGAGGGAAGGAGGTAGATATGAAAGGCATTATGAATGTGAAAAAGTATTTAAAGAAAGATGAAAGAAATTGAAGAAAGGAAGAAAGAAGTATGGCATAAGGAAGGTAAGGAAAGAAGGAAGAAGGGAAGGAAGAAATAAGCAAATATGGAAGTAAGGAAGGGAGTAGATAAGAAAGGAAGGAGCTAAGGTAGTAAATTTGAATAAGGAAGGTCTTGAACCTCTTTCCTGCTCTTGCACCAGCCTCTTAGCTCAGACCTTGTTGTAGAAAGCTTATCGTAATTTTCCCCCTGGTGTGTGGCCAGCAGGACCGGTTCTGTTGCCACTGAGGGGGAAAATTAGAAATGGCTAGATGTCATGTTGGCCGTATCGCTGCCTTTGAAGAACCTCCACTAATTGAATTAGCTAGTAATTTCAGGCTTATTTAAGTGGCCTCAACACGGCATCGGCACTTTGATGAAGCCAGACAGATTGTCCCGTTCATATTCACTTTCTGTCACCTGCACCAGTGACAAACAGACTTACAGATGAAATGGACAGGGAGTCTGTCACCTGAATGTTGATGTTTAGGAAATCAGTCAGAAATTCTCTCTCTCTCTCTCTATATATATATATATATATATATAATATACATATATGTGTGTGTGTTTGTAGGGTTTGGACGTTATCACATCACACACTCTAATACCTCCTGAAGGACATTAGCTGTTGTCTAAATTAAAAATCTGTAACCAAAACACTTTTTCATCTCACCGAGCACCTCTGGCTAATGATGGCTATGGACGGACAGGGAGGTGTGAGAAATTAGTATTTCTCTCTCCGGCAGCTTGGACATTTATCTTCCAAAACACTAACATCCAATCACACGCTGTATATGAAACTGTGATGTAAGTTGCACATTGCCTTTTTGCAGTTACCATGGTTCAAGGAAACAATTTTACATTCCCATCTGAAGAAAGCTTATTGACCCTCGGTGCAATAAAACAATGTGTCCCTGGTGTCAGACAGGTCGTTTTTCTTTGCGTGCTTAAAGCGTGATATTACCTCGGTGAAAGCGGCTCTGTTTGCTCTGTTCTGTTCGACTTATTCCTGAATTTACGGTATTACAGTGAGAGCAAGGAATTAACAAGGTCCTGAGGTTTTATTTTACTCAGTAAGTGAGGTATACCTGTTATAAATTGGGAGTTACGCTCGGTGAAGTGTTTCAGCTCTACCAGTGTAAGCCTTCAGACAGGTGAAACGTTCAGAAATACACTCAGCCTTAATGGTAGAAGCTATAATGGCCATTCTCAAATAGTGCCACTGAACGTTGTCCAAAGGTTAAATTCACCGAATAACCGGTCTCTCTTGCTTTACTGTAGAGTTTTTGCAGGTAGTTTGGCAGAAATCTGATAATCTGTAGATTATTTTAACCTTACTCTTCTTTTTCTCTTTAGCTGCTCTTGAAGGGCTTCAAGATCTGCTTCCAGGGGCCTTTTACAGACATGACTACAGGTAAATCACATCAACAATGTGACATTTCCAACTCAAAACCTGATGTTTTCAATCTGGAAAAAAATGTTTAACCAAGGAAATTAATTTGACCAGTTTGAAAGAGTAATGTTCACCA
This sequence comes from Seriola lalandi dorsalis, assembly GCF_002814215.2. Lineage (NCBI taxonomy): Eukaryota > Metazoa > Chordata > Actinopteri > Carangiformes > Carangidae > Seriola > Seriola lalandi. The sequence continues at coordinate 158,757 of NW_019524936.1, forward strand.
TCTCTCTTTAGCACTATCTCATAGAGTACTACATTTCTGAGACTCACATTAATATCTGAGTGTTTTAATAAGTTAAATGTGATTCTTAAAAACAGTTTGACATTTGGATAAATGTGCTTATTTCCTTTATTGCCAAGAGTTCAATGAGACGAGTCATCTTGTACTGGTTGTGTCTCACTGCACCCGCCCAAGAAATCACTCCAGCATGTAACTTGCCATAAACCTACAACTCTGTACGCTAAGCTAAGCTAACCGGCTGCTGGCTGTAGCCTGACTTTTAGCACCCAGAAATGAGAGTGGTGCCGATCTTCTCATCTCACTCTAAGCATGCAAGCAAAAAATACTGAGCTATTTCTTTGTGTGCATATATTGTGACCAATACCTTTATATGCACTGAGAGAGAAATTTCACAGTTGAAAATAAACTGTGCTTTCTGATGGCAGTGACACTATTTGTAAATTGTCACTCTAGCCAGGTTCATGTCTAATTCATGAAAAAAATGTGTTAAGATTATTTAGAAAGTTTAATTTAGTGGAATTACTTTGGCTAGAATCCACAGTCTACTTTGCAAATGTGATGCGATGCCATTACATTACTCCCTGCTTCATGGAGTGATGTGCTCATGTGTAGCTATTGCGTATGCTTTACAAACAGTGTTCATCTTTACATGCCTAGCAGAGAGCCAGTGAAGTGAGCTTTTCAGTTTTTAATTTTAATTTTTTTTTTTGTCTCAATTGTGTGCCAGCACACGCCTCATGCTATTTGTTGAGCTCTGTAAGTGACAGCACTGCGAGTTGCAGGGAGGCATGTGAAGTGT
>NW_019524936.1:164573-203983 GCF_002814215.2 Seriola lalandi dorsalis
GATATTGTGGTGCGTGGTCGTCATCTTAAGCCACAGTTTTGACCCATTGTTGTCCAAAACCAATGACAAAACATGAGCCACACTGTTGCATTGGCTTACATGTTCCCACTTTGATCTTGAGTCAAGGCTAAATACACCATTTTGTTCTAATAAATACTCAACAGGCAACCATAGTGTATTAATCCACTGCTGAAAACAGCCCAAGATAAATGCACCGTTTACTCCTGTTTGAGTGAAAACAACAGCACTCATCTGTTTTAGGAAATTACTTACCCTTTTTAAAAAATGAAACTAATCATTTGTTACCCGTTTTTACAGTTTTACATCTTCAGTAGAACTGATAACACCAGAGTAACACCAGAATTTTCCTTTAGTTTTAACAGAGGAAGATTGTAAGAGTCTGCACATGAGGAATACTGCCATACTGTTGGTACTACTCAGCTTTGAATATCACATGAGAGCTGAAGTATTTAACAGCTGGAAACACAAACACTGTTTGATGCAAAGTGATCTGCTCCAACCTTGCACCAACACAAGAATCCTGTTCTTATAGATGTTGTTTTTGTTCACGCTTATGATTCTTTCATTCTTAGATGTGCTTAATACATTATCCACCCCACAGGTCTCTCCAGACAAGCCACTGTTGTGACACGCGGCTGGCTCTTGGATACAGTTGCAACCTACACCCTCCAAAACTTCAAAAGCTACTCAACATGAGCTGAGGGACCCAGTGCATTATAACCACCCACAGCCATGGGTTTTCCTCTCATGGTCTGTTTTATAAATTCAGTGTTTTGTTTTTTCTTGTTATGTGCAATGCTGTCACTATACTGTCATCTGTTTCATTGATAAGCTGAAAGCTCTGTGTGTTGTATGTGCATGACACGATATGTATAAAGTTTATAAACAGAAGATGTTTGAATTGAGTCTTTTTCTTTTTGCTTGAATTACACTGGTATTAGTGCACACATAAATATATCAATGATACCCACAATAACTAGTAACCTAAGTAACCTCCCTTGGCATCCAAATTAATTAAATGCTACACTCAAAGTTAAGTTGACATTGTCATTGTGATCAATATCATCCTTGGGGGTTTCAGAGAGAACAATTTACAGTATTTAGTACTTGATGTCTCCTGTCAGGTTTAATGTATTTTAGTAAGCTCTTGTCATCCCTGTTCTCCAATGTTCCCACTGATGTTCCATGGTTCTGCAACTGTTTGCAAATCCCTAGTGTAATACCAGCTTTCTAGCTTTCCTGAACATCGCTTGTATGATGTAACATGTTCTGCACAGAGTTTTCATAAATTATTCTACAGCCAGCGTGTGGGAATGAAATGACAGGGAAGAGATTTATAGGAATGGGCCATATGAGGGCACAAAATGACCCCCCTTATGTGTACAAGCTTTTATGTAATCTCAAGAAGATAAAAGTGCATGTCAGATAAGGCCACATTAAAGTATTGCTTTAGAACATCATGCAGCTGTAACACTTGGGTGTGTAGGGTGGTTTTTAGGTAAAAGGTAAAATGGGTCAGAGCAGATTGAAATCCTCCTTAATTATAATGTGATGGTGCTGTAATTTGGGCTGCTAATAAAGATTGTTTGCATTATTGATTAATCTGCTAATTATTTCCTTGATTAATCTGGTCAATAAAATTTCAAAATTGGACACAGTCTCTCTAAAGTCCAATGTGATGTCTAAATGAGATTTTAAACAACAATAAAGCAGCAAACCACTATTTTCTATGTAAAGATATAGGAGTAATGGTGTGCTGAGCATAGAACCACCCCTCTGTATGGTTGTGATCTTGTGATCCAGCTTTTTTGTGCTTTGTTTTGGTAGCTGGTTTGGCAGCACATGCATGTTAATGCATGTACGTGTGCATGATAGTGCAGGAGTCCCTCACTGTTAAACTGACCCTCCACACAGAGGCACCGCTCACAGGTGAGATGGCGCAGTGCAGCATGCAGTACTCAGGAGAGTGCAACCTTCCAGAATTTCCTCCACTGCCTAAAAACGCCTCGGACAAAGAAAGATAAGTTAGCACAGACTAGCTGCCATGGGGACTTCTGGCTCAAATCCTGGTTAAAACATCTGTAAACATTTTACTGGCACCGTCAATGTCATTTGTGCCGCCAGCTGAATTTCTTTCTGGCTCCAACTTTGAACTGTCCTTACCAAGATGGAGAACACTAGGAGCTGCCAAAGGCCCCCGGCTTGACTCGGAACTGGCTTTTCTTCTCCTTAACTGTAAGTAACTTGGTTGCTACTTAATTTTCCATGTCTGTTTTCATTAGTGACCGGCTACATAAGGTACAGTTATGTTAGCTAACTTGCTGTTACTGATATTATGAATGTGCTGGCAAACGTTTCTACCGCTAGCTAGCTTACTGCCGGCATTGCTGTGGGCTAACGGTTGTGTCTGGATTGTTTCTTGTTACTGTTACACGTTAACTTTATTCGGTTGTGCTTCTTGATGTGTTTAGTGTCCGCTTTCACTGGGCTCTGCAACACTTTGCTGACCGACAAGGTGAAAGGAAGGAAGGGTTGTGGCCCACGAAGTATTTGTAGTGGTCTGGATCCTGGTGGTCCAGTGTGACATCTAGTGGCAGTTACGATCATTTACAGAACCTTTTACTTGCGTCTTTTGTCCTACCAACATAAAACCCAGAGATATTCCGGTGAACAGCTGAAAATGGGAAATAAACATTTTAATCATTATCAAAGTAGCTTTAATTTTTTTTCTGATTGACTCATTTAGTATTCAATTTATTATTTAGGGTCCAGTTGAAATTTTAGGTTGCGATCAGCACCAATTAATGCTGTGATTTTGCGTGTGCTCTCACTATGTGGATGAGGTAATTACATGTGTAATGTCTGCCCACTAATGGAATAAGACAGAGCCCCTACTTTACTCCTACTCTACTCTCACATTACGCCCCTACGAATATGCAGGGGCACTAAAACCAAACAAATTTATCAGCTTTGAGTGCCATTGCCAAGTTTTACATCTTTAGTGTGAACTAAACTATGCTTTATCAGACTTGGCTCACTAATAACATTGAGTTTAACAGTTTAATGTTGTTAGTATCCCAGATGTACTCAAACGAACAAACTAAATTTCACTACTGCAGTAAATGAAACTTCTTGACCCGACCCTATTTACAAGGCCACATTCTTACCTGTTCTGAATAACATAAAACACAGAGACATAAAACATTTCCTAACCAATTGTTGCTAAATCCACATGCTGTTGTCAAATGTTAAAAACAAACAAGAAATGTGAGGAAAATACTTTTATATAACAATTGATATTTTCTATACTTTCATGCTCATAAAGTTCTAGTTTTTGGAAAGCAAAACAAAACAAACACTTTCATTATTATGTGACTCCTCCTGCTTTTAAAATATTAGTAAGAAACCAGTGGCTGCCTATGTAGTTTTGATTGTAGTGTCTTGCCATTCCATGCATTATTTCACCAACAAAAATATATATTTCACTCTAACAAAATGCTGAATGCAGCACCGATATAGTTCTGAGGAGACAGAAGCTTTACTGTCTTTGCCTCATCCAACCCTCTGTTTTTACTCTTGCATCACCAGCTCCCTATCCACCTCTATCTTCTGTATTTTATTGGAGGATCATTTTCCAGGGGCAAGATTCGGTGTCACTTCAAATGGGGAATTCAAGCTCTCTGACATTGTGTAGTAATGTCAGCAAATTCCAGCCTCATAATGTATGAGCAGATTTCTTTATACACAGTGTTTGTACTGATAATAAAGTGTTGTTAGTTGTCTGTGTATAGCAAAATAAGACTCTATGACTATGACTAAAGACTTTTAGTCAGCTTACGAGGTGCTGGTAGGCCGATTTTGTTACCTTCAGATAGAGCCCGGCTAACTATGACCCTGTTTCCGGTCGTGCTAAGCTAACCATCTGCTGGCTCCAGCTTCATACTAACTGGACAGATCCCAAAATGTCAAAGTATTCGTTTAAGTTTCTAAACTCTACTTGGCACTCTGTTTCATTCACAAGCTCAGGTCTTTTATCTCCCATTCATGAAAAATGAGACCATGTACAATGTGTAGACAACATTTCATATAAGGAAAACATACCGCCTTAATAATGTATGTTTCTACTTATAGCACTAGGTCAAGGTCCCTCAGGAGATGTTGTTGATCTGCACAGTGTTGACTGTAATCCACGCAATAACCAGAATGAATGTTGTGGGGGAAATCGTATCTACAGAAACATCACCCATTGAAACAACATGGAAATGAGTGAGTAATGTTTGAAGGGCAGAGACGTAGTAGAAAAAAAACATCCTGCTCCTGCAGCCACGCTCAACTTTTCTAGCAGAATGAGCTTGGAACAATTATGCCTTTAGGGGATGAGTCTACTTGAATGACTGAACCCTATATCAACCTTTTATATAGATGTCAGCTTGAAGGCCAAAGTGATGATTATAACCTCCTATATTTTGCTAGAACAGTTTTTTTTTGTGCTGAAGGATGGATACGTAATGAGGTTACTAAGATGGGGTAATTTTACATGCTAAAATCTACGTCCAGACTCTCTTCTTTAACTACAGAACTTCTTTATATAAATTCATAAGCCCAGTTTAAAGAATACCATGGGAACATTATTTAAATTTTTCCATAAATTAATATCAGTAACTATTTAGCAATTTGTGTCCGTGAAATTTGGTTGAAGGATAAATACAAATGCTGGACTCAGTGTCATTCCTCGCTATGACAACAACAGATATCAAAAACCAGGTGGCTAAGGAGCCCACACGAAACAGTAATGTCAGCACGCTTGCTCCGAGGCCTTTTAAATGCCAGATGTGCCGTGCCAGACGCCAGAGTGCCAGGACGTTGTTTTCCTCTAGTCAGCTGATTTTTTTTTTTTTTTTTCCATTGCAGAGCTGCAGCGGAGCGTACATTCAGCTCAGTTACTCTTTATGAGAGATGTGGTTACAGCTTGATACAGAACAGAAGCTGACAATGCAACACTGTTTGCTTTCTTTTACTACACAATTAAGTAAATGGTTACGATGAGTGAAATGACTTTTGATGGTTTAAATCCAGTCCTGTTCCTCAACTGTCAGGTGACTAAAAGATGATTTTCCAGCACATCAGCAATAAATTGAATTGATGTCTAACAGTTAATGTAATACAATGCCAACATACTGATTTGAAGGCCCTAGTTGAAAATTCCGGGTAATGCCAACGTTATTAAAATTCATCCTGAGGGGAATGTAAAAGTGTGTACCAAATTTTCAACATGGCAAATGATGCGATAGTTGTCGAGACATTAACTTCGACCTGCTGTTTGCACAAGGCCAAAGTCTTTTAGGGTACATCCTCAGGGCACCATGTCTGTTTCAAAATTAATGGAAATCCATTCAATAGTTGCTGAGACATTTCACTAAAAAACAAAAATGTGAACTTCATGATGGAGCTAGAGAAAAGGTCAGTGTCAGTAGGATTCATCCTCTGGGGGGGAAAAAAGTAGTAGACTGACTGATCGACGTGCCACTAGCATGGATAAAAATATAATCTAAAACTTTTTTTGTGATGTTTTAGTCAGTTGAGAAAGTCAGCCCATTAAAATCACAACTGGGTGGTCCAAAAAGAGTGTCACTATGTCATTAATCACTGAGGTTATTTTCAGAATAAGGAATAGGGAATAACCAATTTAAATATAATTTATTAGTCACAAGGTGTGGTTTCTCTGTGTAAAGACAGTTCTGTGTTAGAGCCTTTAACTCTAACTGAGTTATGGCTGCATGTGTGAATTGGTCTTTGTGTAAAAAGTAGGTTGCTTGTTACATGTCTGCAGTTGTTGAGTCTTAATGCTTAAGCATTGTCTGGGGTATCCCATCGTGGGAGATATTTCTGTTCATGCGTTACGCAGGGGAAATTAGCACAGACCAATCTGCTTGGCCATCTGGAATGTTTCATTGTGCTTATTTGTTTGTGAAGCTGCACATCTGTGTGTATGTGTGTGTGTATGCAAACATGTACAAGCAGATTGGCATTTTCTTCAATACTTGAGGGCAGTCGCTCACCCCGCAGCTAAATTCAACATAAGCAGAGTGATTTTTTTTTTTGCAGTGACAGTTTGCTTGGGACTGTTCTGCACCTCCTACAAGAGCTAAAACAACTGCCATAAACTGTGTTACGAGGGAAGCTACAAGGGCAGGCCCACTGGAGAGACCCAGATGTCGTGTTGTCATTTAGCATGGCAGCCGACTCTTCACGCAAAAATGCCAAGCATGCCCAGCATCTCTAATGTGAAGATTTGCTGCTTTTCTTTATCTTTTGTGATAGGAAGCTGAATGAAATTTTTCAGACAGTCAAGCATACATGCAAAGCTTTTTATTGAGCTTTGGGAAATTGTGATTTGCATTTCTCCCTTTTTTTTTTTTTTTACTTTTTAAGGGCCAGGTGATTAATCAAACAACTTAAAATATATAATAGTCAGATTGATTGATAATGGAAATAATCATTTTTTGCAGCCCTACATTCCAACTTTTATTTTCTTGTTTGTGATGTGTCACAAACTGCAGTTTATTTTTATGTTAGGGTCATCCTGGGTTAGTAAACAGACCCCATGACAGACTTTACTCTGTACCCATATCTGTTTCCCACAATGGCAAAAAAAAATAGTGTAACAACATGAAAAACTAACAGATACAAAAAGGCCAGCTGTGTTGGACACAAGTTTGATCAGAAGACTGAATCAAGATGTGATTTAAGTCCTGAAGATGAGCCAATAGATTAAATTTAACCACTGACACAGACATTGTTGCCAAAGTAAAAAGACTGTGTGTCCTAATAAGACTGTAGTCCCGACTGTCATGCGTCTGTATTGGTTATAGACTAATTTAGCTATTTTCAGATACTGAAGTTTCAAGTTGTTCGTGTGCACATTATAAACACCACGTCAGCTCTCTGTAATCAAGTAGCTTTGAATAATGAGTGCACTTGTCCATTATGACCCTTGCTGCTCTCACACTTTGCGGCTGTGATCCTCATTACTTGCTGGCCTGAAGCCTCCAGGAGTATTTTAACAGCATTTTGGTTGCACCCTTGGCAGTAACCACAACGCTGTCTACAAGTGTCTCTTCAACAAAGTCCTTAAAGCCGGGTCATGAACAGGGAAACTATTTAGAAAACTAACCGGTTTGGTTTCCTTGCAAAAACAAGTCCACACTGCCTCCAAAACTTTCTCCCTTGCTCAAAGATGGACGCTGATGTTACATAGTTGGGAGCAATTGTTTTTTTTGTTTGTTTTTTTTTTTTTTAAATGTCAGGCCCTCCAGTATGAGCTTTGTTTACTCCTAGTTAAATTTGCAAGAGTTCCACCATAATAAAAATCCAATTTCAGACATGCCGCCTTTTTTATTTTGTGTGTGTGTGTGTGTGTGTGTGTGTGTGTGTGCGTGTGTGTGTGTGTGTGTGCGTGCGTGCGTGCGTGTGTGTGTGCGTGCGCGTGCGCCATACACAAGCTTGTATGTGCGGATGCATTTTGTTTTGTGTACGTCCTTTCCCTGGCCCTGACTCCACAAATTTGCCGCCTTCATTGTTGCGCAGAGAAAACAGGAGGAGAAACCCTACCCCTCATGGACACAGGGCACATATATTTTTAATCTGCTCAATTTTACATACTGTTTAAATGGGTCTTGAATTTTTAATGACTCACTCTCTCCCTCTGACATGGCAACCATTATCCTGGTATTACTATTGTGTTGCTTGTATTGGGTGGTTGATGCCTGTTGCTGGTCCTATTTCACTGAATTTCCTTTCCTTGTGATGTTAAAAGCGGGAATTCGAGCAAAACTGAATTGATAATAGAGCAATCCTGTCGGCCATCTTCCACCCTCGGAGCATTAGGCAGTAGTTTTATGGCTACAGATACTGTGCAAGCAGGAAGAGCATTAAAGATGCAGAAGGGTTGAGCCTCGGTGGTCACTGATCAGTGCTACTTTATAGTGGAATTAAAATGAAAAATGGACCCCCTGCAAAGTGTGTTTGTATCAAGATAATGGTGCATATAATAATAATGCGGGTAAAGCAGTACATCTAGATAGATTCTTTTCCAACTCGAAAGTGCGCAAACAAACTTCCATCCTTTTTGCAGCAAAACCATGATGTATTTTAAATGTTAAAATTACTATAATTACATTCAAAATTTACACATGACCGTGTATGACTTCACATTATTTTACATGTGGCTGGCTTATCTCCCAAGGGGTTTTTAATGCAGGTGTTGTAGCTTCCCTGTAACACATTCATTTCACATCCCAGGTAAATGCTCTGTGATTAGACGGTTGGATTGGAAAACAGCAAGGCTCTGTATCATGAGGCACAAGACAAAGAACGGCTCGTCCAGTTGGACGGCTTGACCTGAGCCTGTGTCCCAACCATAAGCATAAAGAGAATTTGCCCCCTGGAGAAATAAGACACAAATTGATTAGGTACATTCAAGGGCCTTCATTTTAAAGATGATCCTGCGAATTTCATGCATGAGTTAGAAACTTAAAAGACATTTTCTGCATGTAAGCAGACTGTTATGGAACGCTTGTATTAGCCTGGGACACCATTTTGTTGTGATTGCTGTTACATTACCTTGAAAGTAAAGAATGTTCAGTATCTCTATATTCTTTACTTGTCTGATTTTTCTATCTCGCTCAGCTGCCTGTTTATTTGGTACACCTACAGCAGCTGACACTGATGCAGTCAAATGCAACAGTCCTGGAACAAATCCTCCTTCATGAAGGCTGTAATGTTCAGTTTTTGTTGAAACTGTTTTAGAGGGGTGTTGATTCAGCTATGGTTATTTTGTGAGTTTGTGTTGCTGTTAAACTGTTCTGCTTTATAAAGAGAGGTGATTCTGTTATAAGCCCACCCTCAGTTATATAACCTCCAAAATAACCTACAGTCATGTGGCATACATCTGTACTTGCCTTGCTGGTATTTTCAGTCAAATATCTACATGCTGCCTCAAACTAAATCTCACCTGAGGCATGCAGCGTTTTTAGGCATGCTAATGGCATGGTTCTTTGGATGGAAATGTCGATCGTACAGAGATTCATGTTTCCCAGGGGATGAGTTACTGACCTTAATGACCCCCTGACTTTTTCTCTAGCTGTCAAATTGTGACTCATTTTGCAGGTATTTCGTTATAAACCAAAAGCATTGGACAAATGAACATTTTGATCTGTTGTTGGTCTTAGATAAAAAGTTAAAGAACATGAATGTCCTTACCGAATTTCATTGCAATCATGCACAATCGTGCACGTCTTTGAAAAGTGTCATGGCAATCCATCAAATAGTTGTTAAGATATTTCAGTCTGGACCAAAGTGGTGGACCGACAGACCAACATTGCCATCCATACAGGCATGCTGCTAGCCTTGCTAAAAACTACAGCCTAGTATCTCCAGGGCTTGGTCCAGCCGATGTTCAGCACTCTACCCCTGCTGGTACATTTTTTTTTTTTAATTGTCTGACAGTAGACAGTGAAGTGATGTCACTTTGTTGACTAAAAACCCTTCAAGACATACTTCACATTAGCTTTTTGTGAGTTGCGCTTTGTTCTCTCTTTTATCCTACTCTTCAGTTTGCTCTTGCATTGAACCCATTCTGCTTCTTCATACATGTTGTATTTTCTTCCTTCCTTTTACACCTGTCACTTATACAGTCAGGTTTTCAAGGTTTCATCGCTGGTTGCTTTTATGCTGGAACTGCATCATATTCTACTCACTGCTAGTTCCTCTGGCTGAGAGTGTTAGATGAATGTGAAAAACTGACCAGTGTAAAACACACTTGGCTGTACTCTGGTTATGATACCTATACGCCGTAACATTACCTGTAATATCAAGATGAAATGTATACCTCGGGGGTACTCTGGTTTTTCATAAAGGAAACATTGGTGTCTAATGGGCCTTTTCTCTCTGTGGTCTTCAGTCTCATACCTTCTGGGCCATTTTGAGTTCATTTCTCCCACATACCTACTTATATGGGCTGCTTTTCTCACAAAGATCGCCTCGACTAAATGGGAAGCATCTGACAATTGATGAAAGATTGTTTCCATTAATACACCAGAAAGCTTTAGCTACAGTATGCTCTGCATTTGCCTCAATATTTAGCTTTTTAGTGGAATGTCACTGAGCCAGGTGAGGCTGCAAGGACAAGGGGGTTGAGTGTACTGTCTGTTTGCTCACTTCACCCAAAGGCTAGAAAGACAGTGACATCTTTCACATTCTCTGCAGCATCAACAAACATCTCTTCCATCAAAGCAGAGGCTGACCCAGTGCCTGAGGCAAAGGTCTTTGAGGCCTGCAGATTTCACCCCTTTCTTGACCTTACCGATCCTTCAAAGGAGCTGCAACTGGTATGTAGAATTAAAGTGCAGAGTATCAGAGATGTAAGTTGAAAAATCAAGCATAATAAGATTCTCTTATCTCAGTACAGCTAGCCAGAGGGCTTATTCTTTCTATCATAATGATAATAAAAAACATGACTTTGTATGTGGATAATAAACTCATTTTAATTCACTATATTCAGAATTACATCATCATTATCCATCAGTTTGACCAGTTATTATTAACTGCCACTAGCACTTGAGATTAAATTACTATGCAGATGTTATCATGTTCTGTATATATGCCGGATTGTTGTTGCTCCATCTGTGCAGATGTCCTCTCCCTTCTGACTGGAGCTCTGCCCTGGTCTCGCCTTGGGCGTGTGGTGCGACCTCGCGCTCCCTGCATGGCAACATGGCAGTGATGCTGTGAAATGTCACTTTGCCATTGCTCACAGAGGCAGCGAGTTGCTGCAGGGCCTCATCCATGGTGGTGGGAAACAAATGAAACAAGAGTCACAGTTAAAGGTCAAACTACAAGGCTCATGAATACAGTCCAGAACAGCTGTATATTAATTATTAATGTGAGTGGAATATATTCATATATGGTGTTGCTGAATAGATATTAAGCAAAATAATGCTAGTATGAAAATGAACATTTCGATTACACCACTGACAAATGTTGACTGTTTTTTGTGAAAATCAGAAAGACAGAAGTGCAAACCAAACTCTCTGGAAAAAGAGTGCATTCTCTCACCATGTCATTTCAGCAAAGAAAATATGTGAACTATATCAGTTCTAGCACGATGTATACAATGTATTAGAGCTGCCCCCCTTAAAAAGCAATCACTCCAGTAATCCTCTGGACTGTAAAGGACGATAGGTTAGGACAGATCACTCACAAAGATGGCATATACTTCCAGCTACAGCTTTTCCTTGTATTATAAGTTCAAAGAGATATAAAACTCTGCAGGACTGAGATAAAGTAACCTTGATAATTCTACAGCATCTTATAAATAGGCTATTTAATATTATAACTAGCCTGGTGAGAATGATTGAGTCAAAATATAATTAACCTCCCTGCTTTCTGAATTCACACTAATTTATTTGGCAGCCTCCCTTGTTTTCCAAGAATTACAATTCTCAACCTTTTATTTAAAAAAAAACCAAAAAAAAACTCATAACCTACTGCCACCATTAAAAAGCCACTGAACTTATTTAGTATTGTACGCCTGTAACATTGTCAGACAATCATTCCCTCTGGAGCCTCAAATAGTTTTATACAACTTTTTAAGTGCAAACAGACTTTGATGTGCGAAATCAATGTAGCTCCCGTTTACAGTCCAATAACTTCAGGTTGGACAGATGATATTTTAATTAGTGTACAATGACTTGACAATGACTATTACAGAGGACTTACTTTACATTTCTTGTCTGTTGGTTGATCGGTCCAACACTTTGGTCTAGACTGAAATGTCTCAGCTTGATTTGCATATATTCATGATCCCTGGAGGATGAATTGTTAACTTTGGTGATAGCTTAATATTTCCTCAGGTATTTATGACCAAATACCTGGAAATCTCAGAGCCTTAGCTGTACTTCATGCTAAATACTAAACCCCTACACTAAGATCTTGAACATGGTAAATGACCTGCTCCATCAGCTTCTTATTGTGATCATTGTGAGCATGTTAGCCTACTAACAGGAGCATTTAGCTAACAGAAGTGTTGTACCTAAGTACAGCCTCACAAACCTGCTAATGGCTGTAGACTCTTAGAATTGTGAGAAAGAAAAAAAAAAAAGTGGGGGGGTTGTATGGTTATATGCTGTTAAATTCATTCTTGATAGTGATAATAATGATTTTGTCTTGAGTTGTAGCGCACAGGCTACGTTCTGCATCTGGTAGATTTATGTCTTTGTGTATTTTTTTTCTCAGCCAAGTTTCTATTTGCTGTTACTTTCTCTGTGTGGTTGATTCGATTTGGAAATCTTTTTCTAGTGTAAAATTCTATCTTCCCCAAGATACAGAAGGAACTTTTTCAAAGAGAAATGTTCGTGTCGTCCTGAGACAAAATGTTCAGAGGTAGAAACTACACTGTGCTCTTTGCTGCAGTGAACTGAGATGCACTGAGAGAAATTCTGGCCAAGACTAAAGTAGAATGAATCAAAGATCTCCCATTTATACCCTTAACTTTTCTAAGCATAATTATTCAAGAGAAAGGCGAAATCAGTCAAATTAATAACTTATATATTAAAAATGTTCCACCACTCAGCAGAGCAAGTTTTTTTTTATTTCATTATTACATGTACAACATAACAGTCACCCTCTTAACTCCCTCTGTGACTTTCGTTCCCAGTGTGGATTAATAGAACAGTATTAATTTCACAACACTTCAGTATTATGTGGTGAGTGATTATTCAGTTTTCAATATTAAAAGCACTTGTGGTTTCAGAAAATTAGTGTCATCTCAGCCCACGAGTATTTTGTCTGTCCAGATTTTCTTTTCAACTTGTCATATGAAGTGGAAGTTCATTCCCCAACATTTACAGTTTGCGTGCATTGTATTGTGCTTCATTTACTTAAACACTTAAAGAGAGAATAGCATTTTAAAACGGGAAACAACATAATAGAGGTCAAGACCAGCACTGTTACCGCTGGTTCCTGCAAGGTGTTTCAAATGATTATTTTTTCCTTTAATCTCCACACACACTTTTTTATGTCCTTGTGTTTCATTTGATAACCAGCCTGTTTGCATCCATGCCAACTTTTGTCTACTTGTTCAAGTAAAAGCATTAAAATAAAATAGCTTTTCCCACTACAATGCCCCCTCCCCATGATGAAACACAGCCACAGAGAAAAATAACAAGGAGAGTTTTGTAAAGATGGACAAACAATTCCTTAAAGAATTCCACAGGGATAGTATTCATTCTTGTTTTCATCACATTGTCCTTTTATGCAGTGCAAAGATCTGACAAGAATTCACCAATAAATTAAGTTCATGTGCGGTATGGTTCACGTCCATCAGCACACACGGGTCAGGTCGCTGGTAGACTGGTCCTACATGAGCACGCAGCTTTTGGCCCGGTCCTTTCTAATGGGAGGTGGGTGCTCATGGATCTCAGTCCGAGGCGGCTGCTGGGAGACACGCTTGAGGCCACGACGTGAGCCAGCACGTTTGAGCTGAGGCCGATGGGCGCGGGACACAGACGCCAGCGTGGTGACATGGAAAACATCACGGACACTGTTCTCCGAATACTTTGAGGTGCACTCTGCATAGGCAACGGCACCGATCTGCCTCGCCAAATTAGTGCCCTGAAAACACAGGAAAATACAGAACATGTGTTGGTTAAGAGGATGAATAAACAGTGAAGACTTAAAGCTGCATTAACTGATGTTTTTGGTCACTTAAGGGCAGCAGCACCCAGCAAACAGCTCTTATTTATACGTCCAGCAGACATGGTGTAACATTATTCATTATGGGTTTTGTTTCTAGCTGCCTGGCAAATTTAAGTCTGTTTTTTTTAAGTCTCCTTTTTAGTCGTCTGTATTGAGCTCTGATTTGATCACTACTAAGTTGTGAGGGGAAATGTCTGGCTCTAGCTGCTAAATGCTACAATATGTTCACAAGCTAGTTGCAGCTAAACTTTTTATGCCTCTGCACCGGTGACAGGCAGGGCTGGAGGCGTTTTATTTTTGGGTTGTCTGACCCATCCGTCCATCCCATTCTTGAGAACGCAATAGCTCAGTAACACCGTCAGGGAATTTCTTCAAATTTGACACAAATGTTCAGTTGGACTCGAGGACTCAACGGTTTAGATTTTGGTGGTCAAAGGTCACGTTTTAAGCTGTAGCTCAAGAATTCATACAGCAATTATGACATTTCATACGAATGGTTAATATTTTTTATGATTCTGGATAAAAGGGGAGGTAACCTGAAACTGATCTGAGTGGCGGAGGCATACAACCATGAAGCAGTAATTTTAGTTTGGTCTTCAGTTTGGTGTTGTTGGTTATGTGCAGTTGGTTTATCAGCACCTTTTCACTCAAAACAAATCCCTCCAGATGCTGAGAATGAGTTGAGACTTCAGAGTCCGAAGATAATTCTCTAGGGGTTCTTCACCACGAGCGACTTCTCTCTAATTACATGTAGTTTTTGATCAGTTGTTACTGTAAAATATTGATTAGTGCAGCTTTAAAATTCAAGCATTTATCCAGCACTCGGCTTCAGTTTGTGTTTGTTTGTAGTCCAAAAGTGAGTGACTAAGCTTGAGAGCTGCTCAGAGCTAATACTTAAAGCTATGATTAAAAAAATTTTGTGTGCATGTGTGAGAGAAACGGAGAGGGATCTTGTGGTGGAAATGATGCATTTTGCATTCTTAAATGTCCTTAAACCATGTTGAACCTCTGAAATACTTGAATCGTGTGGGAAGCCTGGTGTAATTCAATAGAAGCAAATGTAACATTTACATAACATACTGTAACATTTTTTATTTGGTGAATTCTTTGTATTTTAAAAAGCCATTCAGTCCTTAAACCAAACTTTCAAAACATGCTATAAAAGATTATTATTAATACAGCTTGTTACATGCTGTCATATTATCCTTACCTTACTTTTGTGGTAATCAGACCATTGTACTTGTTCTTGTACAGTAAAAATGCCCCACTTAATAAAAGCCTACATTCTCAGAAGCATGGTTGGTAGCTGGGGCATACAGATAGCTAAGATCCCCCACACAGCTATGAAATATTCAAGTCCTATCTGTGTGACTATAAAACTCGAGCGTAAAAGCTCAGCTTATTCCCAGTGGTGGTTAGCACCATCTTAAATCTGGACTGGTTGAACTTGTATGTGGTGCATTCATTTTGCTTACCTGTCCAACAACACTGACTCTGTGTGCTTACGTATATATTGTAATAAAAAAAAAAGTGAAACGTAGATGTTACATTGATTTAACCAGTCCTTTCTTAGGTTTTTAATCTAGTCGAGTCAGTTAAATCAGTTAAGCTATTTATATAGCCAAATATCACGAATCACAAATTTGCCTCAACAATCTGTACAGGATTACGACACCCTCTGTCCATAGACTCTCGAATCGGGGAAAACTCCCTAAAAACAAGCCTTTTAATGGGAAAAATGTAACTACTCTGCTACTACTATAACTCTCTGTTTCGCACTTTGTTCCAGTCTCCATTTTTATTTTTTCAAATATCTACACTATGTGACAGCATAGGTGCTCAGCTATCAGTGTTAGAGATATACCATACTGAAGAAGTATCGAGCTACCAGATTGGGCAATATTATTCCCTCTCTATGAAAAATAATAAAGGCTTTAGCTGTGCTAGCAGGGCGGCATTAATGGAAACTCTCCAACACATACTGTAAAGTGTCCATTTCAACAGCCTTAAGCAGATTACAGCTATAGTCACACAGATCATGTGAGATTTATTCGCAGATGAACTGTGTGGTTTGCTCTGGTGAATGCACGTCCCCTGGGGATCACATCAGTTGGTTGGCTTAAATGAAAAGATCCCAGTTTGTAGCCATTTGTAGCGCAGCCCTTTGAATGATTAAGAAAAGCTCTTTAGGTCACACCACACTTTTAAGCGCAACTCTAGCCATTTTTAGCCCAAATAATCCTTCATTTGCTTCATTTACCACTTTTCCCACTTTGTCTGTCTTTCTCACAACATTTGTGATTTTTTTTTAAGATGTTCAAAAAGGTGAATATAGTGTGAATGCATTAAAAACATGGTGAAGCTGCCGATGTGCGGGATCACGAATCAGAAATGACCCTAAGAACAAAAAAGTGCCTTCACAATGAGCATTGAATAGAAAAGTTGGAAAAATAGTTTCAAAGTTGAACGTGGCTGCAGTTACATTTTAGGAAAAACATATAGATGTTTTGGCTTAATCACAGGCTTTTGTGAATTTGGAGCTAAATCAATTCATGCAGAGAAAACTAATCTGAGATCTTGATGGACCAATTTTGATGCCATTACTGACAGGACAATGAAGGTCGTTACCTTTGCTTTGTCAGAGGTATGAGAAAATATTAATTTGTTGACAAAAGGCTGCCAAGAAGTGGGAATTCACATTTACATGAAAATAGGCTATTAAAATTCATGCATGCCACTGTTCATCGCTCCAAGACACAAACAAAACAATTGTATTATCGCACATCCTGCTGTTTGTCTCCTTCTTTGTTCAGTCCCAGCTCTTTTATACTCCTTGTGTTTCCATATTTGTGGAAGTTATGATCTGAAGCGAATGTCATTCTCCAAATTCATTTTCAGAGGTTTTGTTGATGTGCACAAGAGAACAAAGTAATAGGTGTCATTTGTTTGGGATGATACTATTTAATTTGTGCGTAAATCAGTGTTACTATAGGCAAATGAAAATCGCTGCGGTGGAAAATTATAAAGGACTGTACATTTAAAACCATATGTCATGCTAAATATATTAAATAAACATCGTTCAGTTCTTCACACATGCAAAATTACTGTGGCATTGTTAGGTTGTAGAAACAGGAACAGCAGTTAATTTTAAGCTATGTTTGACACTGCAGATGGTCACAGATGAAATGGACACAAATACAAACACACTTAAAAATATGATTGTCATTTTCTCGGCACTCCTCACCTGTTCGTGGGTGACGGGAATGAGTCTGTGTTTGGAAAGCTCTCTCATTACATTGAGGTCCGTCCTCATGTCCAGCTTGCAGCCGACCAGCACCACTTTGGCATTGGGACAGAATTCCTGTGTCTCACCTTGCCACTGTGTATTAAAAGATAAATGAATATCAATATACAGGGCCCTTTATGAATTAAATAAGTATATGGAGAACAGTATCTTGACACCTGAACATTTAATTTGATGCATCTCAATCTAAAATCATGGGCATTCATATGTTGCCGTAATAGAAGTTACTCACTTCCGAACCCTTTTTGCATGTTTTGCTGCCTTGATAACTTTGTTGTTAAATTCTGGATCAAAGAAGTATAAGTCGCTGTGACTTTTTGTCTGTAACATTACACCCACACCGTCGCAGCTCCTTGTATTTAGATACTGAGCTTTGAACTTGCAGCCCATTACATCCTAAAATGATAATTTGCCAGAACAATGTTCAGACTTGAAAACTGTCCTCAACAGACCACAGTAGAGCAGACGACAAACAAATACTGTAACAGAACGACAATATAGCTGTTTTGTTTGCTACAGCATGAGCTCACTACAGCGTGATGCTAATGGTCAGTAACGCTGGGAGAAGACAGACATAAAGAGACAGACGATACGCATTACAGACCACAAACATGACTCAGAACTATCTAACTCTTTCTCTTCCTCTCTATCACTGTCGTTCTCTCTGAGACTCCTTTCATTATCTCCTCACACCATGGCACAGGCAACCACTTTGAGCACTGTTGCTGCATTTGTTCTCCTTTACAAAGGGATCTTTTCTCCCGTATGCCTGTGTCAGAGCTGTTATGGGCTCCAGCGTGTTGTGCAGAGCGAGCACTTGCTTTTCAGTGTGCCTCTCCGCCAAACAGTGTGCAACTGGTGAATAGCAGCAATTTAGATGAGTCACAAAGGACCCATGGGAAGAGCGGTTTATTGTTTGTTAATGTTAAGAACTGGTGATAGTTTTGTCCCTGATAAAATGCAGAATGCGAGCTGTTGGTGCAGAGAGTTTGGTTTATCAAAGGATAAAAAATGGAAGCTTACAATTCTGATTAAGAATACATCTGACACCAAGGTAACTGCACTGGACACAATATTTCCTATTTAGGAGGTTTAATGACCCGAGGAGATGTTAACTATATGATTAACAGTGAATTCTAATAACTTCTATGATCCCCTGACTTTTCCTGTAATGCCACCTTCAAGTTGCCATTTTATGTTTTTAGGGAAATGTCATGACAACGGTACAACTATAGATTTCCATGAAATCTGTGTTGGACATTCGTGTCCGTCTCACTAACGATTGTAATAACAATTGTAATGATTGGTGATCTTCTGACTTTTCATCTGGCCCCATCATTGTCCAATACTTTGGTTGCGCCCAAGTATCTGTAAAGTTAGAGCTACCGCCTCAGCCGTACTTTGTGTAAGTGCCAAAGAGCAAATATTGTCATGATAACACATTAAACTAAGATGGTGAACATGGTAAACACTGAACCTGTGAAACATCAGCATGTTACATGCTACACTCTTAGCCTTGTTTACACTAAATGTGACTGTTTTAAATACTATACTAGACATGGCAGTATGGAGGGGGCTCTCAAACAGCATTACACCATAGTGTTGAGAGAGAGAAAATGTGGGAGTTAAATTAATAAACAAAGTGTTTTTTTGCTGTTGTTTTTTTAATTCACAGAAAACAATAAATTCAAAAGACTCTTAGATGGATTAATTGTGCTTGGAAAGAACTTAGTTGTTTCTAAAATCATGGCTACATCCCAGAGTGTCATCAGTGAATCAGAGCAGTGACACTGGGATGCTGATACTCAAACAGCAGCTGTAAAACCTGTGATTACAATTACACACCCTTACATTATCAGGGAGAGCTGTTTGTGTTGTGTGTATGTCTTCTTCTTCTTTATTTTTAACAGCTTCTGGCCTTCATAATAAAAGATGTGGTGTGTTGAGGATGCTGTTTGCTTCAGCGTGGCAGGTTGAATGCAGAAATGGCCTCAGCATATCTTTTTCAAAACATTTGATAATCCAATCCAAACTGGCAGGAGAAAAGAAACATAGAAAAATGATGGAGATCCAGCAATGTTGGCAGGCAACTAGTCAGAAAGTCAAGAAAAAAGGAAAAGGTGAGGAACTGTTGCCAGCTGTGAAGCAAGGGTTGAAGCATTTTAAAAAAAAAAAAAAAAAAAAAAAAAAAAAAAGGATGAAAGCTGGGTAGAGATCAGGATAACATCTTAGGTTAGGTAATGCTATATGATAGAGATATACAGACAGCCTAAGGTGTGATTTGAATGAGAATTTGAAGAGAGATTGGACTGAAGAAGAAGAGAACAACACATACAAAAAGGAAATGGTAAGGATTTGAGGGGTATTTTTGTAATTTAGCTGAAAAAAGCAAAGGTCTTCTAAAAAGGAAAAGTGGAGGGTGCAAAAATTGGTTAGGCACAAGGCTATCAGATAAAAGTGCTATGTACTGCAATGGGTGTTATTTGAGAATGGGAAGCTTGCAGATGGAAAATAAGCTAAAAAACACACAAAAGTAGTAACAAGACATGAGGGCACATTACCATGCTTAGGTTCTTAAATTAGATGCCTCAGAACTTACTTGAGGATAAATTCCTTCGTTCTGCTTCTAAGCTGTGACAAGAGTGACCCCTCAACTCACTTTGGCATCCTGCGCATGCATTATGAGATGAGTTTATTCACCGCTACTACTAAGGTTAAAGTTCAAGTTAGTTCTCAAGTGGACCCCCTTTAGTTGTGAGAATTTGCCCACCATGAAGGATAAATGTTTTGTTTTGTATTGATGATGTCCTTGATGAGTGATGGCGCTGGCTGCAGGAATGTCTGTGGCCTGAGCAGCACTCTTTGATGTTCACCTCTCACACATGTTCATTAGCAGTGAAAACGATTGATCAGTATCTAAAAATTATACTAGTTCACAAAATTTCTTCACAAAAGCTTGTTTTTGTTCCAAGCAGATTAAATTACCCAACACTTACAATATATGAAAATTACAGCTTGAAAGGATAGATTCAGAATTTGACAAGTTATTGTTAATAGAATACCCCCACGCCACATGTAGCTTGAGAAAATTATTTCCAATTGCAATCATTCCTCCTGTCAATTACTGGTCATATAGCGATTCCTTCATTGCTTAAGTACATTATAAGAAATGGAGGCCAAAATCTATAGTGCTCGTCTGTCTTAAATGGAAAGCTAATTTGAGTTTTCAGTGGTCAGCGTTGGCCAAACTGAGTGAACATTTTCCAAAGTTACTGTCTTTTTGGTACAAAATTCCCTATTTGTGTTTCTGTGAACGGTGTTTCCTTGCTCAGCTACAGTGGAGGTATATGTAGGAGGTTCAGTAGTCGCGTTGCCAGGACAAAGCACCAGCAACAAACCTATACACAACCACCAGGATGAGGATACTGACTTGATTCGGCTAACTCAAATTTGCTTATTGGCTTTGCACTTAGTGTACCGCCACAGATAGTTTTCACTGCAACTCCCAATGGCTTTACGGAGTTTCATATTGCGAGTTTCAACTCTGTTTCAATTCTGTTGAAATTCACCCAACTTGTTTAACTTTATCGTTTCGGTTCACTATCACCACTCTTGTAGCGTAGTTTTCAGAGTAGCAGTAGTTTTTGAGACACAGTGAGCGACTAGCTGGTGAACATAGTGGAGCATTTAGCAGCTGTTTCCCTCAGGAGTTGGTAGAGTCCAAAAATAGAGCAAAAAGATTAAACATCGGACCTACATTCATCAGGTAGTCAGAAACACAATTCCAAATGAATGATGATGTTCCTTCGTAACTGCTGGATGTGTAAATGAGCAAATGTTTGCTAGTAAGCTCACATTAGCATGGGGCCTTAAAAATAGTAATTTCAGGTTTATGAAGGCAGTTCTTTACAGAATGAGGACTGGATTTCGTCCCTGTTTCTTACTGTGCAGTTACACAAAAGGAATCATTTCACAGCCAGAATAAAGAGGAGAAACGATTACACTGACGCATATCTCTTTAATTGTATCTGGCATGTAAGTATTGTATTACGATAGGCTTGAAAATATCAGAACCCATCATTTAAGGCTGCTCAGTTGTCTGTTCTAATAAAACACAAAATGTACCTTTTAAAAATAGTCTCTGCTATGTTAGGAAAAAAATTAGAGGACACATTCACACTTCTGTTAATGTGACACTGACCTTTTTCAGAACGCTGTCCAGTGTCTCCGGACGGCTGATGTCAAAGCAGATGAGTACAGCGTCTGAGTCAGGATAAGCTAACGGCCGCACATTGTCATAGTAGGCTGAACCTGCGGGCGAAAAATACACACAGACATGATCATTTCCAGGTGGATTATATGTTATTTAGTTACTTTGCTGAAGAGTTAACTTTTTTATCACAAAGTGAGTCATTACAGAGCAGCTTTGGCAGTAATAACTGTGATTAAATGTAATTACCATGAACTAAGCCACTCTTCAGATGACAATGAGTGGGTGTGATTCATTGCTTTTCGAAACGAACAGAGGGGCCTCGTCCACAACCCCTGGTCTGTTTGTCTGATAGTCTTGAATAAGCCAACAGACAGACATGTGACAGTGATATAATGAATGGCTCTCACAAAGCGTCACCTGGTATTTCAGAATGGCATGTGTTTTTGCTGGGGGCCCGGGCTGAATTGAGCATTGTGACCTGGGCAAGGGGACACATTCCTACCCGGGTGGGGGGGGGCAGCAGCATTCCCTCTCCATTTGCCTCATTGTCTCCAACACTACGCGCTTTTGTCACCGTGCACAGGGCTTTGGCAACTTAACAAAAAAACAAAAGGTTCGACAGAAAATTCCCATAGAACTCACACATATAGCACAAACACAAAAACACAGTTCATTATGTCTCACACATAGAAGATATTTTTAAATTAATCCAACCTTTTAATATAAAAAAAAAAATTGTCCCAATAAATATTCCTTGTTGAAAGTTATCTAATCCAATGTGACTAACTCGTATAAGTTCATGCTTAACCGTTAACTTAGTCTTGTAGTCCAGTTGTGCATAGTTGTGAACAATTCATTTCATTTACGGGGGAGGTGGGAGGAGGCAGCCAGATCTACTGCTCCAAATCACTGTGGTTTTCCAGACACTTAAATCTCCCTGTAGCGCACTCATTTTTTACTGATTAAATTAAATCCTTGAACAATTTAGCATTAATCAAATGCTTCTCAAACTTATACTGCATCTGGATATTCCATTTCACTCTGAAATGTGAAAAGACGATCTCCAACTGTGATTTCACTGTGACTTTAAAACTGTTTATTTTACATTTACATTTATTTTACCCTATTTTTGTAGTTTTGACCATCTTTTATCTGTTCTGAGTATTTACTCACTATCTAGTTTATCTGTCAAGAAAAAATGATTAAAATGAGACAAATGCACCAAAATGCCAAGCACAATTGTCAATTACAATGTAAAATACAGTTTACATTATATAGTTTGGGGAATAAGTCTTAATTAATGCATACTGTATGCTTTTATTTCCCAGTTAGTGATTTAAATGACGATAACATGGTAAAAATGGGATTTGTTCACAACCTGTCTCCCAATTTCAGCAGTTAAATTAGGGAGTAAAATGTAATCATTACCAATAATATGGATGGCCAAAACTATGCAGGGAAAAAAAGCCAAATCATTTCAAAATTTGATTACACAGCATCAACACGCCTGGAGGGTAGTTTACATTTACTGGATGTGTGCAAGACACAGGCCAAAAGAAGCAGCCACATTTACCCTCATTTGTGTTGTGCTGTCAAAATCTGGCCCCAAAGCAAAACATGTGTTTGTGCACATGTGTTGCTGCAACCATTTTTCCTTTCTCCTGTCTCTCTTGATTAATTCCTGCGCCTGGGTTGCACACATACACATATCCACACACGCGCGCACATACACACTTTCATTTTTGTGTTTTTAGCATTTTGTAGCTGCAGATTAAGTCTTAACATTTGCTGAAAATGAGGATGATTGATTCAATATCAGGCGAAGGCAGCAGGGGAGAGTGGAAGTGTAGCCAACACTCTACATAAACCACCCGTAGGTCTCCACAGCTTCCACACACACCCACTGACAGCAGTGAAGCGGCTCTAACAGTTGTGGCTCAGCTTCACACCGTCAGTTCCACCTCTGCATCAGACAGCAGCTGTGATCAACAGTAGTGTTAAGAAGTTTGAGTCTTTGTCTTTGTAACAATCCACTGGAATTGCTCTTTTACAAGACGTGGAAATTTTAGGGAAAAAAAGACATTTTCAGACATTTCTTTTTGAATGTAACTGACAGTGTTTTCTTTTAAGCTGCTGCCAGACATATGGGTCGAATCAAAAAAAAAAAATAGTGTGAAAACAACAAGTTCATGGTCTTAGTCTCAGCCCACCTGAAGCCATGCAAACTGTATTTATGAAATACTGTTGGACAAATGTGGGCAGTAGGATGGGACGCTGTAAAACAAGTCATTTGCAGAGCTGCTCAGTAAGCACTTTTGCAAGTACTCCAGGCCTATATAGGTTACAGCTACGCAGAGTAATGTCTTTTGGTCGCTTGCTATCATTAGAACTCAGACCAACTATTGGAAAATACTTTAACAAATGATGTATTTGCCCACACGCCTAAAGCTATTACATGTTCAGAGACAACCAACATAAGACACAGTTGTTTTCAGTCTTTATATTTAGAGATTATATCTGCCCTTGAATGCATTAAATAGATATGCCATGACTGGCATTTACATTAAACATGTATTAAATTAAATCAATAACACATTATTTTCATCATGAATTCATTGTTATGTTGGGGAGAAATATTGTTTTTTTTACTCTCTTCATGTAATTGAGCATGAACTTCATTCTCGACCACTGAAACAATAGTTTCACAATAACTTCTTAACTCAAGGTCCACTTAATTCATTTTTACATTGCTTTCAACCAGATCTCATGGTCTTCCTCAGCAGATAGAATTTATACAGTTTCTACAGAGACGGTTTGAAGCTCCATACTTCAGGCACATGATAACAACTGTGTGTATGTGCGTGTGTGTGTGTATATATATATATATATATACACATACACATATCCACACATGTCCGCACAGATTTATTTATAGGCTACGTATTTTGTTGTGTGGAAGTATGTATAAAGTATGAGTCAACTTGGCTTTACCTCAGTTCACCACCACCCCTCAGTGTTCTCTGTATAAAACATCAGATCAAAACAATTAAGTCCCTCCCAACCTTCCCAAGGCAACGAGGAGTAAAAAAAAAAAAGATGGCAGAATGCAGAATAGTAACATAATGGCACTCCATTATGCTTTAATGTAATTTTAAAAAGCTACTTCATAGTACTTCTTCTACATTTTTTCAAGCAGAAATAATGTAAGTGGAAATCTATTCTCTATAATAAATGTTACAGCAAGTAACAATTGTAGACAACAACATGGCTGGTAAATTGACTCTCAAATAACCTGATTTACAAGAGCTGTCCAGGGTGCTGATTCCACTCTGCAACCGTCACTGCGCCAAGGGAACACAATCTCCCATGTTGCAGGTAACCAGGGATCAATGTGTGCTATCTAACCGAGCTGTGTGGGATTCTGTCTTCAGATTGCTTTGTTTTAGTTGCACTGCCCTTTAAAAAACAAAACAAAACGTGATCCATTTATTCAGTAACTTGTCTATCAAGTGAAGGTGATTGCTTCTCTCTGCTGTATTCAGTTAGTTTGTAATTCTTCAGTACTGTAGTTGTTTATTGGTCTGCCAAGTCCTCCTCTGTTCAGTCTACCTACCTACCCCTGCCAGAATAAACAAGCACCAAGACCCTCCTGGGATTAAAGTCCCTTTGCTCTTGAATCCTCCTCGTCGTCTCAGTGGTTCCAAAAACAGATACCTGCCAAAGCCGGCTTTGAATAAAACTCATTAAACTAAGCTGTCAAAAGGCTTTTGGGTTGTGTCATCAACCATCCTGACAACATGCAAGAGGTTGTATAGATGTTAGAAATGTTTCTTAAAAGAGTAGTTACATACACATAGTACATTTTGTGAAATAGGCTTGCTTGCTTTCTTTATGTTCGTTAAAAGATTGATACCACTGTGGTTAAAGCAGCATATAATCAGTTTTTCATATTAATAGATCACATGTCTAGTTATATGTGAAAGAGGTTGCTCATTGTGATGACCCCACAGAGAATGATCACCAGACTCTGCTCTACAGTACTTTACAGCTTATTTTAGCGCTTTGGTTTTCTGGCAAACTCTCTTTACTGTTTTGGTTCACGGTCGCCGCTCTCATTTATGTTTTTGGCTGCAGGACGAGGCTGTTTACACTGACAAATCTCTAAAAAAAAAAAACACTGTTTACTACATGCCCAGCACCAAACTGCATACAAACAAAGAAAGCGACTAGCAGGTGAACATAATGGAGCATGTAGCAGCTGAGTTGATGTAGACCAAAACTAAAAGGACACTGAATATTAGGCTTACATTCATCAGGTAGCCAGAAACACAACTTAAGTTACTCTGTATCTTCATGATGTGTGAATAGGCAACTGTTTGCTAGCAAGTTTGCAACTTAATCTGATGACTATAAGGTGATAATATGTCAGTCTTGCGTTTACAGCTTGTTTCTGCTGCCCGCAAGTGGCCAAGAAGTCAGTTATTGCAGGTTAAAAAATTCAAAATCTGATTACCAGTATCTTTAAGCTGACTAACATGCTGCACCTTGTTTTTTCAATACACACGAGTAAACAATACAACTTACAGGTAAAAGGGAGGGGCCGACCAACAGACCCAAGGCTCCATGACTCAGTTCATCGCCTTGCAACATGAGCATGAGAAAATCATTCAGGCGGAGAGCATTTCAAAACCTACACTCTGTCTGCTTCACATCAGTACATTTGTTTTAGAGCTCTGTCAATGGAATTATGCAGAAAATGACTCAGGTCACAACAGTGACACATTAGTGTTGCGTTTGACAGAAGAAGCCTTGTTTGCACATGAAGGATATTTAGGATTATAGCATTAAAGTGCATTAGCATCTCTTGGTCCAGACCGTGGTTATCTCTGGCTTTGACTACTGCAATATCATTCTGGTGCACGCACACTGAAATCCTCGCAGATGGTCCAGAACGCAGCAGCCTGTCTGGTCTTCGATCAGCCTAAAAGGGCACTTGTCATTCCGCTACTCATCGACCTGCACTGGCTAACCATGGCCGCCCAAATCAAATTCAAGTCACTAATGCTTGCCCTCATAGTGACTTCTGGATCTGCATCATTCTACTTCAACTCACATAGGCTTGTGCTCCTTCTCAGCCACTGCGTTCCTCTAAGGAATGTCGTCTGGCATTTCCATCCCTGCACACAAGGCAATCTCTGCTTTCAACTGCAGTTCCCCGATGGTGGAACCGAATGCTGTCGGAGCAGAGGCGTCCCTCTCTATGCTCAAGAATCTCTTGAAGATTAATTTCTTCCAAGAGCTACTCCTCTCCTAACACCTTACTAGCACTTACTATGTACTTTTGGTGCACTTCTTTACCTGATCTCCCTGCACTTATTGAATAGATGTAGTACTTAGTACTTACACCAAGGTCTCCTACTGCACTGAGGCTTTAGACGCTGTGTAAAAGCATCTGCCAAATGAGTAAATGTAATATACAGACCAGCCTCCCTCCTGCCAAAAACAAGGTTTACACACAAGACACCTGTGTGGTTTCAGTGATGTCTCCACATGCCGCTTATTCATTCAGAGTGTTAACTTAATTTTTTACAACACATTTAACAAGATTTTTCACTGAAATATGGGTGATATGAAGTAAATGATAGTTGAAAAGTGGTGTGGCAAAATGAGAATAAAATGTTTGAAATGACATAAAAAGCATGACTTGATGCTTTAGCCTTCCGATAATATGATTAATCTGTGTCTGCAAGCTGCTGGTGGTGATGCCATGCAGTTTGCAGACATTGTAAGGTACCGCTGCATGTTGAAGTTCAGGCTTGGAGAGAACCTCAAACCATCTCTGTCCCACTCTCATGTTCAGTTGAGTATCTGGAGCCCTGTGCTGCACCGTGTTGGCTATCAGATTCACAGTCTTGCAGCCAGCCGGTGGTGACACCCTGCAGATGCAGGCAGCAAGCCGGAGAGAGAAGTGGCTTCTCCTGGTTTGCCTGCACGCCACATGCCATGGTCTCTGCAGCAGCTGGAGGTGTGTGAGCTCAGCAGGGAGCCATGCACAGAGCTCCATGTACTCAAAAAATAATGGAATGGAGTTGTTGCTCAATATGGGTAGCACAAAATTTTTGCCCCCCCCTACGTCTGAAATGAATTTGATGCCCTTGGTTTGTGGTCCAACAGCGAGTTACCTGCTGTAACAATTTCTTGGCAACAACAGCCATGTGCTATGTGTTTATAAACTTTGGCTGTTTCCCCCCGCTTTCAGTCTTTATGCTAAGCTAAGCTAATCAACTCTTGGCTCTCGCTCTATACAATATTTAATGCACAAATATTAGAGTGGTATCAATCTTCTCATCGAACTCTTGGAAAGAAAGTGATTATGTGTATTTCCCAAAATGTGTGTGTTGAATCATTTTAATAAAGGTCAATACTCTGTAGAATATAGTGATTGATGGCATCAAGAACAGAAAGTCTGAGGGGGAAAAAAAAAGGTCTCAGGTTACAGTAATGATCATCTCACGTTTGTGATCATTAAAATATACTTCAGTTGTAAAGAATCAGGAAATCATTCATGCTTAGAAAATTAATTCAGCTTCACTATTCCTGATGAAACTGCTATTAATATAATCTTGGATAATAGTGGAGCTTACTTGACTTACTTCGTAAGAAGCACAAATTCACAGTGATACACACACACACACACACACACAGACTGTCCAGACTGCGAGCCTCAAGGTTCCACGATGTCAACTAATCCATGTTCAGTGCTCGGGCAGCAGCTAATGTGTATTGATCTGTGAGCTTTTTTGACCCTCTCTGGGACCTGTAGTATGATGCCCCTCATGGGAAAATTCCTGCCGTTGTAGCAGCAGCACAAAGAAACTTCAACCCCATCTGTCTCTGTCTAAAACCCTCTGATCCAGCACAAACTCTTAAAAGACACTCAGCCACCGGAGGGCCGCATGTAATTAGCTGCTCTCACAGGACAACATGAGTGTCATTTAATATGTTTGCAGTTCATTTACTTCCACGTCTCCACCGGTCACATAGAATTACATTTTTGTCCGGCACAAATCTTTTTGAAATATTTGCAAGCTTCAGAACTAGCTTAAAAACTGAATACAGATACAGGTTAATATTTAAGTTTCACTTAAAGGGAACCAATGAAACATCAGATGTGTTTTTGGTGTTTGGCTGCTGTACAACGTTTGGCACAGTGACACACAACAGCCTAGGAAACAGAAACACCACGCTGTGACTCCACATGGGGCTGTCATGCGTTTGATGTTTGATGCTTACAAAAAGCTGCATTTCCTTTTTTCTCTTGTCTGTTTGGTCGTTCGCAACAACACACGGGTAAGCTTGTACTGTCCATGCCCTCTTGTCGTCTTATGTAATCCACTTGTGTTCTGCTTTTAAAGGCTTGTTCTTTGGCTTGTAGTTTGTGGCTGCTGACAGAGGTTTGTCCTCCCTGAAAGACTCACGTAATGTCTGAATGGTATCTTTTACGAGACCAAGTTTCCTACAGTAATGTAACTCATGAAGCTAAATTTGTCACCATGCTTTGAAAATGGAAATGCGCAGAGGGCTTAAAGGGCCAGTGTGTAAGATTTAGGGGACTCTGTTGGTAGAAATGGAATATAATATTGATAACTATGTTCTCATCAGTGTATTATCACCTGAAACTAAGAATTGTTGTGTTTTCATTAGCTTAGAATGAGCCCTTTATATCTACATAGGGAGTGGGTCCTCTTCCATGGAGCCCAATATGTTGCACCGCCATGTTTCTACAGTAGTCCAGAACAGACAAATCGAACACAGGCTCTAAAGAGGACATTTAGCATTTTTTTTTTTGTCACTCAAAGGCCACCGTAGATCTGCTACATGCTTGGAAAGGGAGGTGTGAGGGTATTCAGTTGGTTGAAACTTCATTGGTAGATGCCACTAAGGGCGTTTTTTACACCTAAAGTTTGTTTGCTCTGGTCCGAATCAGTTGGTGAGTTTGTAAACTTGTGGCATTTTCCCATTGGTTCAGTTTGCTTTCACACAGACAAAAATTCAAGTGACCCAAAATGCATCATTACAAACCACGTTAAAACGTTCACTCAGCTTATTGGTCAGAATGTGTGGCTGAAGCAGGAAAGTAAACACAGGAAGAAGGTTACGGGAACCGTCTAGCTCAATCTTGTGAGTTCACCTGCTAGTGGGGTCGGATTCAGTGCAGACCTCTTGAAACATCAAAAACGAACTGCTGCAGAGTTCGTTTGGGACCGGATCGGGACCACCTGCTTGTAAGAGTGTTGGTGTGATTGTTTTGGTCTGCACCCGAATATGATTACTGTTTTCACACTGGCGCAAATGAATCATACTAAGGGGTAAAACAATCCAGGGTTTGGTTTAAACGGACTAAACACGCAGGTGTGAAAAAGCCCTAAATCCTTCACACTGGTCCTTTTGGTGCAGGACATGCCAGATGTGTCACAAAAAAAATGAGTTAGACAGGTAGGATAGGGAGAAAGTGTGAAGGTGACGAAATTGCTGCTTTTCTGGGAAGTAAGGCTGCATCTAATGATTAATGTCATCACCACTATTTCCTAGAGCTGAAAGTGACATATTGAAATAGCTTGTCTGACCAACAGTCCAACGAACAAAGATTCTGCTTACTGGCGTGTGTGTGTGCGTGTGTGCGTGTGTGTGTGTGTGTGTGTGTGTGTGTGGAATCAAAAATTAAAGACCTCATTTAAATGGTTTCAAATGTTCATGTCATGCAGCAAATTTCATAAATCTGAATAAACTACTAATGAGATAGTCCATCTTCCTTTTTCATCCAACCTTTTGAAACATCAAAATAACAACCATTCAAAAATGGCAAAACAACACTTCTACATCTGTCTGTGTCTACGATACAAAGAAAATAAAAATTAAGCACTAAATTGATGGCGGTAAAACCTTATTCTAAATTAGAGACACATGTACCAAGATAAAGATCAACACAACACATTTATACACAAATACATCATTGACAAATGGCATATGGAAGCATCTGCAGTTGTTGTGTTTCTCCAATCATGTTGTCAGGTTCGTCTCTTTTATTCATCTGTATATTCCAGATTGTATTGCAAGTTCAGCTTGGAGGTACAGAAGTTTTTACTTGACGAGCGACCTTTTTAATGAGCCCTACTGGGCAGGTTTCTTAATTATGAAATGAGGAGAGTTATATAATTCTATATTAAATATGGTAAATCTTGTTAGTGATTTTTTTTTTTTAATGATCCGGAGATATCTCCTTTTTCCTCATACTGTCTTAGTTCATTATTAAACATCCACTGTTGTATTTTGGGAAATTTCTTTAATTAGTCAACCTCAAAGCTGTGAAGTGACTGAGAAGAGACGGCATGACGTATCTCTCAGAATTCACAACGCCGCATGATTCAGAAGAAACACACGCACCTTGAGATGTTTGCACAGAAAAATCATTATTAATCCTCTCTTATGGGCCAGCTTCCATCACTGCATAGTAATGTTCATTAATATTAAAATCCTGTTTGTCCCAGTTATGCCCGTCTGAAGAAGTAATGCCTTTTTAAGAATTTCATGCAGGTCTGGGTTCCTGAAATACATCCAGAGAGGACACGGCAGTACAATTTAATGCTATTGATTAATGTATTTTTCTTCCACCACCTGAACATATAAATAATGCCACCCGCTGAGATTCAGCATTACTGCTGCACACTCATGCTGTGTGAAATGCTGGAACAATACGACTGTCTAGTAAATAACAGAAGAGAAATCAGCCTGTACTTTCAGATGATTATCATACAGTAATAGGGTCCACTCAGTAGACACACACACTCTTGCTCAGCGTGGCTAATCATTCAGCATATATGCACAAACACTCTGAGACACCCTGCAGAGCAGCCAATGTGCTGCGCTGCTTGTCTTTGTGTCTGCTCAGAATTACTTTTAAAGTTCACTTAATTTTAACATGAAGGTGTTAACCATTTTGTTTGTGAGTCATAAATAAATATCTGATCATATGATGGATTTCTTACAAATGTTTGTAATATGTTTGAAGTAACAAGTGTCTTGATGTTTCTCCTCAGGAGAAATGTCTCAGTGGGCCTGAAACCTTGAAGTTAAAGGGGCACTCAACCAAATTTACACATGATGATCAGTTTATGATCAGCTTTTTCAAGTCTGAGAAAATGACTCCAGAATGTTATCAGGATTATAATGGACTGGGCTTGGAGACTACAAATTCGTGACTTGTGAGTCCCACAACTCAACTTTATGGAAGGGCAATACTAGATCACTGGAATATCCTTTTAATAATAGGAAAATGACATGCTGTTAAAAGTTCATTCTTGACCTTGGAAAAGTAGTTTCACAAAACTTAATAAGATAATAAGCATAGCACACTAGCAGTATGTTTTACAATGCGATTACGATATGTTCAAATGCCTGATGAGTATCACTTAATTTGAAATGTTACCACAGCCAATTAAACAGTTGCATGCTCACAGACCTCGAGAAGATAAGTGCTTAATTTAATTCAAAATTTGACTGAACTTCGTGGTGAAATTGAACCAGAATAATCCAGTTTAGATGTATATAAATCATGGACTTATGTAACTGCAGTAAACGGTGCGTGTTGTCATGCACACTTCTCTTATTGAATAGCAAACAATAGCCTGAAAAGCAGCATGGAGGAATGAGTGATGGTGGTGCTGCCAATCATATCAAGTGGCAAACAGTCTTCGCACAATGTGCCTGTCAACAGTGTGGCTACAGATTTCAATTTTCCATACCACACACATGTTGCAGAAGTGTACAGTATCTGACATGTACTTCACTGAAGTCCTTTGATGAAGACAGTTTGACAAGTCTTTGCTCTGAAATGTCAGGTTATGATATTCTTTAAACATTTACTCATGAGATTACTCAAGTCTGACCTAAGTTTTTCATGTATAGAGGAGACCAATAACAGAATATCAGGCTGGATTTCAGCGAGAGATTCTATGTGATGCTCTGGCATATTTCTTACTCAGTGGGCACAGAGGGGAGGAGCTGCCAGTGAGCACAGTTGTGCCGGAAATGAGCAGTAATCCTGCAGGATTCCTTAAAATTAAGCGAACTGACTGGCATCTGGGCATCTCCCCTTCACATTAAAACTGCCAGCTCCTGTTGTGATTTTATGTGCTGTAAAGTTCGGAGTAGTTTGTGTGCAGTCCCGAATGTGGGTTCAAACCCATAGAAAATATATGAACCCCTGATCCATGTTGTTTAGCTGAAACAAACAGTTAGATTAGTCGGTTAATCAACTGACAGGGAATGTTTGGGTTTTGGACTGTTCGCGGTACAAAACAAGACATTTTATGACATCATCTTAGGCTTCAGGGAAATTGTGGGTATTTTTATGTGTTTTCTGATGGGGAGAATATAACTGGGATATTAATCAATTATGGAAGTTATTTGCAGCTCTACTATAAGTCATTGCAAACTCACTTTTACTACAATTTTTATAGAGTAAATCAGTGATTAACAGTGTTGGATAACAGAATTGAGACATTTGTAGCATGACGAGGTGGCAGTGAAGAAAGGCTTGAGCTCATCTGATCCGACTGAACTGCAAAATGGATCAGTTTGCAATTTATTTGATTTTTCTGCTCAGCATTTCCATCACCTGATCGACTGTTATAAGCCATTATTGATCTGCTTCCCGCGTTGACATGGCTTAGTGATTTTGTGATTTATTTAAGTCACTTATCAAAACGAATATAAAGGAAGATAAAACCAGGGAACACTATTGTTTCTCTGCACAGTACAAATGACAGAATATCACTATACAGTAGAAATAGGGTCACCACCGCCCCCATCCCCTCCAGTCCTCTCAGTAATAGCTGAGGTGTTGGGGGTTGGACAGAGTGGTCATAGCTATGTCTTGCATTATAGATAAGGGACAGACGGGGTCTTAAGTGGATGGATAGACCCCATGAGTGCCCTCTGTGTGTGTTTTTGTGTCTAAACAAAGTGCACTACAGAGTCTAATTACCTTGTTCCAGTCATGTAATGTAACAACTGAGCCATTGTATTTTTAAACTACTGTACTAATCCTTTGTGTACCTGCATGGCCTGATATCATTTTAAATGTTCAGTTTTTGTTGTCCTGTCAAACATTTCCATGAGTATGGTCAGGCTTCAACCCTCCTGTTTATCACAGATGTTTGCATTAGCTCGGGAGCTACTGCTAGCTGGTGTTTTGGTTTTGAATTTGTTATACCTCCCTCTTGTCATGGCTTAACTGAATGAAAGTAAATGTTTAAAAACGTCAGTACATTAAACAGAAAACTGTAAAAATAAAAAAAGAAAGAAAAGAAAACATGAAAATCTTTGAAAATCTTTGAAAATGTTGGACAGTTTGCAGGTATGCATTTCACAAAACAGTGCCTCCATGTCTAAAAGAAAATTTAAACCACATTTTTGGGACATAATGAAAGCTGATGATGCTTGGTCTGGTCGGGTAGAGTGTGAGGGAATTACTGAATTTGTTAAAAAGTCACATGAGTGCTGAAACTGAATTTTGAAAATAAGTTAAAAATAAAAAAAGGTCCCATGCAAAAGTACAAAAGTTGTATCTAGAAGTTAGTGTTACTGTGTGCATGTTCATCCAGACTTGGTGTCTCCTCTAGACAGACCGCTCAGTTACACATGCACCAGTGCTGAGAGACAGACCGGGCATCCCCTGGGAATGAGAGTGGAGACGCATGTAGGCCATTGATTTTCAATGTACCCTTGGTCTTCTAATGGGCTGCATGAGCAGAGGAGTGTCAGACCAGATTGACTGGAGGACAGGCTCACACCATGAAAACCTACTGACGCTCATTTAGTCCTCACTCAGCATGCTTCCTCCTATACATGAGCACTTAAAACTGAGCACTTCACTTTGACACTATATCCCTCTGTCTATTCACTGTCTCTATTTATATATTTTCCCACTCCTCTGATCTCTCAGAGCACTTACTCATACGCTTACTCACACTAACATACACACCACTGCACATGGTAAGCAGAAAAAACCAACAGCACTTGGACCAAAGACCCAGTTCCCTGCTATCTGCACTCCTATCCAAAAAGCCTCTGAAACGCTACAACATAACAAGCCATTTTCTCTGTTCATTCCTGTCATTGAGCCAGGTGCCACTCACACTCACACACAGATGCTCGGTCAGGGCACATTCTGGTAGTGCTTTCAAGGAGCCAACATGTAACTGAGGTCATAAAAGCTGCTCATGAATGAATGATGGATTGTTAAGGCAATCTGTGCCACAGACTCCCATCAAGCTGGGATGGATGTATGGAGGGATGCAACAGGGTCTTTAAAAGGCGTACAGTGCCAGCGATGTTTGCACAGTATGTGATGGAAAGAGCAGCACATATATGGTACGTGTGTTTAAAAACATGTTGGGACATGTACTCATTGACTCGTCTGGCCCTGAAGGAACTATGACAGAAAATTCAGGTTTCATGCTTCTGAACAGGAAGCTGCCTGGAGGATGGAGTTCAAGGCAGCAAACCTCAATGCGTTCCTTTGCTGCTCGCTGTTTTAAGGTGTGACGCCGCAGGTTGAGCCAGTTGTTTGATTGACTCTTACCTCACACTTTCACATTCTCAACTGTGAAACCCGCATCTTTTGGGAGGTTGTGTTTTTGTGGCAAGAGTTTCCTGGAGGTATGAAACCACTTTTTCTCATCCGCCAGCAACACAGGAAAATAAACTTAGAATTAAACTAAAATTACATTTTCTCTGCACTGGTTCTTAATGTGTGCAACAAAGATAAGAAAATAAAACTTCAAACCCCAATTTCAAACCTTGTTATGTGCATTACTGCATCGTGAGCAAAGCTCTTATGTTGTAGAGAAATTGCTAATTATTCAGCATAATTAGTCACTAGGTGACTAAAGTTAAAATATGAATTATGTTGTTAAAATTGGCTTAATTAAAGACTTTTAACCCTGCAATAGCAGAAACAAGCAAAAAAAATAAATTTTATGACCTTAAGTTGACATGATAAACAGCTGCCAATTTTCACATCAGGCAGACGGAGCAACATTAGCATTCATATGGCTCCCTTGCCCCACATTGTAAATACAATCTTTTTCCTATTGTGCACTGTGCTTTGCACAAAGAAATTGTTATACCACCACTACATGTTTGATGGCTTATAATAACCTTGGATTCTAGAAAATCGTGATCTTAGTGCATATTCAAAGTCAGCACCAGATGATTAAGAATAAAAAGGTCACCCCTGGAGTTTGTATATTAATGTAATTTATTACCTTTTTAAACTGCACATTGGCAAATTGGGTGATAATTGCTTCACACAGATGCTTGTGAAAAGTGAATTCCTTTAGGCCAAAGTCAGAGCGGCTCTGACTCTAACACACAGTCGTTTAGGGCAATCAATGCAAGAGGAAATCCACTGGTAAAAAAAACACACTGGTAGATAATATACCACAAAGCCAGTGGCACACAGATGTCCACGAAACACCTCATACATCCTGCATAAAGATCATTTATTGCTACGTTGCAGGATGGTGAGCCAGAAACAAATCAATCAACGGTGAAATCATTCTCCACCAAGTTTTCTGTTTTTGTCACAGCACATAAAGACAGATTAGAGTAAGCCATATGTGGTGTCTTAAGTGCCAGCATGCACGGAGGAAAGAAGTATGGGGTTTTCAGAGGAAATGAGAAAAAGACTGAGCAAGTAAGGGAGCGACATAAAGACAGATAGAGAGACAGACAAAGAAAACGCAGGGTAAGCTAATCAAGTCCAAGAGTGCTGAGGGGGCACTGCCCCAATACAGTGGGACTCCTGACCTTGAAAGAAATAGACTGGTGAGAGGTTGGCAGCCAGACTGGATATTTGAAATAGATGAAATTAAATAGAGGAAGAGAAAAAGTGCAGAGAAGGGCAAATCAAGAAATGAAAACTGTGTTATAGTACATAAGGTTGGCTGGGATCACATTTTAAGACCTGGGTCTTCTATTTTTTATTCGGAGAGCAACAGCTCCTCACTGCACAACCGCTGCGTAATCATAATCAACAATGCTTGCAGTTATGAGTCTAATTTGTTTTTTGTTTTATGGTGATTTGATTGAACAATTGCCTTGAGTTGATGACTCCACAAGGTCAATTGCACATTAAAATATTGCAGAAGCTTCTTACAAAGGAGAATTATTACTTGAGTAATTTGTTATGAGCAGAAATTGTGCCAGAAAGTGAAACCTTGATGACGTTGTGACTATGAACAGGGGTAGTTGGTGAACTGAAGATGGCCGCTAACCTGCTAGCTAGCAAAGCTAATGGTAATCTCAACAGCTCTTTAAGCTTGTTTGTATTTTCTCTGCATTTTCTCCCCTTGACATTTTGTTCTCAGGACACCTTCTCATTCTAGTGACCCTGCTAGCGGTCAGTCAACAAGCGAGTTAGCTCAGTTGCTAACAGGACCAGAAGCTCACACGCTTTATTGAAAAGATGTATCACAAAGTTAAACTTGACTCATTATTTATTAAATTCATGATGGTTTACTTTCCCCCCAATTCACGTATCACTGCAGTTCAATTTGAGTGAACTGATTTTGTCATAAAAAGTCACAGATTTATGAATGGAGGGCATCATGTTCCTGTGCCACAGCTGGTAAAATGGCAACAGAAAAAGGCACAAAAATGTTGGCGGGCGTGGATGAGATTGATGCAACTAGACAGGTTGTTGCAAGTCAATTTACAGAAATAACAACTTTAGAATCAGCATATATATCTGTCCCTTCCCCGTGCTGACTGACAATGAGGGTCTGTGGGATGGATATGTCACTCGCTGCTGACAGCTAGCATGAATACAAAACGGTAATTTCGTCTGATTATCAGGCTAAGGCACTTTGATTTCCAACAGGGAAATAGGGGCCCAAAGCTTTTTTTGCCCCACTGCCTCTTATTAAGTTTATTCTGGCCTTGTAGCACTTTAACCCCTTGTCACGATTGAAGACCAGCAAAGCCACAGTAACGCTCTTGAACTTGACCTCACTTGACTTTTCTGAGTCTCATCTTTTAACCCAGCATGGATGAAAAGCCTTCAAAGTGCTCAGAAAAAGGGGACATTTGAACATCTGTAATTCTATGAAAACTGTGCAGACACCTGTCTGCTGGGGAAGACCAAGTGATACAATCAAAAGCTCCATGAACAGCTTCTAAATCAACCTTGAGACAAGGCTGTTTTGGCAACTGCTGTTTCCAAGGCCAAGAATGAACTTTGAATCTCAGCTTGACTCACGTTGCTCTGATCTTTATCTCGACTCTGTGCCACCTACAACAGCACATGAGAGACAGAAAAGGAAAGAGATGAAGATGGAAGAAAGATCGAGAGAAGAATAAGGGATAACAGAGATGCACACAAAATAGACTGAAGGAGGAATTTAGTTTGGCAGGAAGAAAGAAAAACGCAGGAGTAGAGTTTAACCCACGAGACAGGGAGTCTGAAAACAAGCATGTTTGGATGTAAAGGAAGGAGGCAGGAGGTTGAGGAG
Source organism: Seriola lalandi dorsalis (assembly GCF_002814215.2). Classification (NCBI taxonomy): domain Eukaryota; kingdom Metazoa; phylum Chordata; class Actinopteri; order Carangiformes; family Carangidae; genus Seriola; species Seriola lalandi. The sequence goes on from NW_019524936.1 coordinate 202,444, forward strand.
GCAGTGGGTGGTGCAGCGAGATGAAGAATGAGGGCGACAGGGGGCAAGTGTTTGGTCACCCAGCAAGTGCCTGATTAATTAAATCCACTGTTTGTTTCTGCACAATGAGCGGGTAGCTCGGAGGCTCGTCCTGGCACCTTGCCTAACACTCTCTCCTCTCGGTGGGCCTGTACAACAACCCTCATCCTGCTTCTTCTCCTCTATCTACCCTTTCATCTAATCTTATCTTTTCCTCTGTCATCCACACAGGCCTTTATAGCTTAAAATCTCTGAAAGTCTGTGCTTTTATCGTCTTTATTTGTGTCTTTCGATTCTCTGAAGCCACTTACAATAAATATCTTTTGTTAAAAGCACTTTCTGAATGAATTTAAAAAATGTTTAATTAATATGACGTCAACAGGACAAGTCTGAAATTTGATGGAGCATTGAAACTGAAAATGGCCTGTTATTGTGACTTTATATAATGCTGATGTTATTTCAAGTACTCAAAACAAACTGTTATGATACTTGGTGATGAAAACACAACAGATCTATCTATGATAATTGTTTCATGTCTGAGTTTCAGTCACGGCCTCGCTCTCAATGCTTCAGTTCACCTGCTGCCATGCAAGCTGCACACAGTGGCATGCCATACACAGACAAATTGAATGCTTACAAACATTTGCCCTGCTGTCTCTTACGCATGCCTGCACATGCCTGTGAATACATGCACTCACACACACACACGCACACACACACACGGACACATACTCAAACACAACTGTGATTGCATAAGAAACAGCAAATGTAAGCAAGACCAGACATTAACTAGAATTACCGCCTCTGCCAATCAGCCAAGTCGCAGGAAATATGGTCACAATCTCCCCCTTCTGAGTTACAGCGTTGATTGAGGGTCATTAGTGTGGGAATGGGACTTATGGATGGATTGATGGACATACAGTACGTACATTGCGGACGGACAACCTGAAAACATTATGCCTGTCGCCGAGGCATAAAAAACTTAAGGGTATTATAGGCTTACACGAAACCATCCTTGTAAGCATGCCAAGTGCCAGTCACCTCCCTATTCAGTCATTAGTATGAAGAGGCAGGTCCCAGAGGGAATTTAATACTCATGTAGGTGTTGATGCACCTGTCTCCTGAGACTGACCCAGAATAGCTCATAGGGGCGCTGCGAGGCAACACACACTCTCTGTGACTTATGGAGAGCTGGAAGAAGCCAGCTCAGGTCAGACATGGATCACCTGTCATAATGTAGATCACAAAGGTGTGTTCAGACAGAAAGTGAAGGCAATTTCACTTAGCATAATTTGAACAATTTTCACATCTAGATAATTTGTGTATTTTTTTTTTTTTTTTGCCACATATCTCTTTGCTATCATTTCCCTCCAGTCTCTCTCCTTTTTCTTTGTCTCTGACAGACATGCAAATTTGTTGCTCAAGTCTCATTTTCAACTGCTGCGAACATGTCTTCAGGTCGTTCTTACACTTTTGGTTTTTGTACATATCAAACAGACAAGATATAGGGTGTTAATCAGTG